>NW_028326639.1:0-26000 GCF_027475165.1 Benincasa hispida
CGTGGGATATTACAAGCTTGTTTCTAGCACCAATGACCTCCACCAAAGGCACCAATGGCAAGGAAGGCTAGAAGCGGATATGAGTGACGATTCCACCACCCCTCTATTTATAATGGAAGTATCAGATTCAGTTCTTGCTATACAAAGTGTGTTGAGATACAAGCATTCTTTCAAGACTCCAACTTCAAGAACATCCATCCACTCCGCTTCCATACATCAAGCATGCATTCAACTAAGAGAGAATCAAAGGATTAAGTACTAGAGATCAAACCACATCCACATCAAATTTACATTAACACAAGTACAACTCCATAAAATACATTTCTCCAAAAGCCACGTGCGAACACTGATCCTCCAAGGAGATATCAAGCCAAAGGTTGATCATTCAACAAGATCATCAATCCAAAAGGCTGATTATCCAAGAAGATCATCAAGCCCAAAGGTCGATTCTCCAAGAAGATCAAGCCTAAAGGTTGATCTGTCATAGCCTAGCGAGAGCGAAAGCGAGACCAGCGAGAGCGAGAGCGAAAGTCACGAGAGCCAAACCAGCGAGATTCTGAGAACAAAGAGAGCGAGATTTGGACAGAAGCGTGGATTATGCGTTGAATTTGGCCACGATCTTATAGATTATACATGGAGAACCCTAAAATTGAATACAAACAAAGGTTGAAAATATAAGGGAAAACGTTAGCCAAAATTAGGTGTCTTATTAAGAGAAATTCTTAAACCTAAGTAATTTTAAAGAAGCCATTTGTAGGATGAGTTATCACACAGAGAAGAGCTGGAAACGGCTATAAATAGGAGGCTTTGGGCTGGAAGTTAAACTCATTCTCAAACAAAATTCAGTAGTAAAAATCGTGTGAAAATGGTGAAATAATTCTGTTAGTTGAAGGAGGAAACGCGAGGGAAGTGCTGCCCAAATTTCCTTCTGATTTAAGAGGGAAAGTCTACTGATTAAACCATAAGGAATAACTAGGATTGTAGTCAAGGTAAGTAGTTATCTCACTAGTGTTTCATGATAGTATACCTTTAATATGTTGCATAATTATGTTATTGTTATGTTGGATTACATGTTTAAAATACGTTTATCGACAAGGGATCCATGCATTATGTTTGTTCATAAGATTAAATTTTAATTAGATAAAGGTTATGCTTCTAGGACTAGCAGGGCATGTATGGTTGCACCCCTTTAGACCCAATTCTATGTCAAGATTATTCTAGGGCTAGCTGGTTGCACCCCTCTAGACCCAATTCTATGTCAAGTTTGTGCTAGGGACTAACAGGGTATGTATGGTTGTGCTAGGGACTAACAGGGTATGTATGGTTGTACCTCTTTAGTCCAAACTTACAATTATGTTAATGGTTGATGTTGGATGCGACTCTGGCCCTACTGACTGCATAACCCGCTAATCATCAGATGGGTTAGTTTTCGCCTAAGTCCTCATCTTCCTATCAGAGCGGAGAAATTTACGTTAGAAGCATAACTGACCACCACATGTTATTATATGTTTTCGATCCCAACCATATATTTTCAGGACATATTGCATGTGATTGTGCAGAACTACTTACTGGGTATATTATATACTCATCCTATTTTTACAGACTTTGTAGGTGTAGTAGAACTAGACGTGCTAACCATCAAACTCACTATTATAGGCATATGCATTTTTGTATCACTATGCTAGTGTTTTATGGATCCTGGTGTTTTGTAAAATAAACTTTTTATATAGTTTTCTACCTAATTAATAAAAACTTAGATATGTTCTCTTAAGATTTTTACCAAAACTCATCTCATAGCATGCATGTCGTAGCGGTTGGACCATAATATGTAAGGATCCGTCGTTACACACCTGGTCTATAATTTGGTCTTCCATTGGCTAACAATGTCATTCTAATTAACATTTTTGAACCAACAACAAAAATATGTATAGCGAAGAAGAAGATTTATGATTGAAGTTGAACTAATTAATATTTTTGAACTAGCAATGAAATTATAAATATAGAAGAAGGAGAAGAAGAATTAAAATCGAAGAAGAAGAAGGAGGAGAAGAGGAAGAAGTAAAAGCCAGAAGATAGAGAAGGAGAAAATAATTAAATTCTATTTGTGTAAATATTTTTCCTTATTTTTCTATTTTTGTAAACCAATCAAATTATATTAATAGATAATAACAGGGTTTTTTTTATATATATATAAAATATGATTTTTCTTTAAAAAAAAAAAAAAAAAGGATTCCTGTAGTAGAGATTAATTTTCTAAAATGTTTTTTTTTAAGAAATCCCTTATTTTTTTTTACATGAATGGTTATTTTTTTAATGTTAAATTTTGGATCTTCAATCAAATATTAGAGATAAACAAAATTTAATCCTATAGATTTTAATTTTTCAGCATGAGTGATATTTTTTTTATAACAAACTTTTAAAGGAATCAAATATGTTGTTCATCTTGAATGAGGCTTTTAATGATATTGAATGAGGCTTTTAATGATATAAATCAAATATTCGAAATAATCAATTTTTTTTACATGTATGCACAAAAATAGGAGAGATTTTTTTTTTTTTAAAAAAAAAAATACCTACTTTTAACGTGTATGCACAAAAATAGGGGATATTTTTTTTCCTTCTTTTAGTGTGAATATTAGATTTTACTTTCTTTAAAAAAATCCTACTTTTAATGTGTATGATTTTTTCTTAAGGATAAATTTTGGATCCTAAATCAAATATTAATCAAATATTAGAGATAGCCAAAATTTTAACATATTTAATATACATTTTTTTAATGATTTTAATACAAAATTATACCATATATGGGTTTTCATTTATTTTCATGTATGAGTTCTTTTAATTAAATCAAATATTAGAGATAATATAAATTTAAACCATTCAAATATGGATATTAATTTTCACATGTATGGGTTTTTTGAATGATATAAATTACGTTAATAATATCAAATCTCAGGATATTTTATATTTTTAAAAATCTTAAAAAATTGATGAGACAAAAAGACTATATGTATAGAGAGAAAAATAATATATATAATCACGTTAAAAATAAAATCTTTTAAAATTTTAAAATATTATATTTATTTATATTAAATTAAAATAAAATTTCACAAAATAAAATAAAAAACGTAAAAAGATCAAATCTTTTAGGATTTTAAATTCTCATGTTTAACCATCTTAGAAGAAATTATTTTAAAAAAAAACTAATTTTTTATTATGTTTTAATTTGAATGTTTTTTCTTTCTTAAAAATTTAGGTTATTTAATGATTTATATGTGAAATGATCTAAAATATCCTTACAACCCTCTATTGAAAAAAACAAAAGGAAAAACCAAATGTTTTTTCCAGTGTAGATTTTCAACAACATTTTCATAAAATAAAGATGTCGATATTTCATCAACATCAATATTTTAAATTTGGGTTTCTAACCTATAACTATTTAATATTTAATTATTTCTACCATTAATTTCAGGTGGTGTATCATGTAAATAAAATATTTCACAAAATGTAAACTAGTAAAAAGCAAACTGTTTTTAAAAAATAGTAGCATTATATATTGTTATAGATTGGATTTTATCCTTTTTCTATATTCAAATTTTAAACAGAACTAAACAGATTTTTTTTCTCTTTATTTTCCCCCCTCTTTTAGCTCCTTTTTATATTTGAATTTCTCTTGATATTTCCTTGTCTTCAGTGATTGGATTAATCATTTCTTTTTTTAATTAATTAATTAACTCAATCAATTTGTATAAATTTGATATCAATATCGAAGATATTTGGATGAATTTGATTTATTCAAAAAATTTTAAAAAAAATTACTGTATTTCGTCTTATTCAATCTGCCAAGTTTATTTTTATTTAAAAAGAAACAATTGTTGAGAGAAAATATTTTGAATAGTCTATTTGAGAATTTATAGAGCAAAATAGTTTTTGAATTTACTTCTAAGCATTATGTTATTCAACCGTTGAAAAACACCATAAACTTAGGGTGGCATTAAAAATAGAAAAAACGGGAATTAAAATTGGAAGAGAATTTTTATTCCATGAGAATAAAACCATATAAAAGAGTAAAAGTTTGGAAATAACAAAAAAAAAAAAAAAAAAAGAAAGAAAAAGCTAACATGGACAAATACAAAGACTATAGAAGGAAAAAACTAGTGCAAGTTATAATGGTTTGGACTTCAAATCCTAAACTTGGGGACGGACTTTGGCACATTCTTGAGGCATATATCTACTCCAAAACCAATGTTGTCTCCAAAGACATGACATGTCTTCAATTGGAATACCTTTTGTCTCCGGCAAGAAGAAATAGATGAATAGAGTCATCAACGCCACAAAAAATGCAAAGAAGAAGAACAACCCAAATTTCATATGGCAGAGCATGGTGAGAAAGATTTGAGCAATCAAAAAGGTAAAGAACATGTTCACTGAGACTGTTACACTTTGAGCAGCTGATTGGATTTCATGTGGGAAAATTTCACTTGGAACCAACCATCCCAGAGGTCCCCAAGACCATGCAAAGGCTTGAACATAAACACATATGAACAATACCACGACACCCACATACCACTTGGGTAGATAAGCAACCTCACCAAAAACTCCAAATTTCCAAGCAATAAACACAGCCACTAAAACCTACAAATACAATTTTATTAGAATCAGTACAATCAATAAAGAAAATGCTTTTGAAAAAAAAAAAGAAATAACATTCATTAGTTTAATAATTAAAGAAAACTTTAAAGAAGCTAAAGAAAGAATGTACTCACCTGAAAAACGAACATGATGATTCCACCAAGTAAGAAAAGGATCCTCCTTCCCCACTTATCGGTGCCATAAACAGATACAAAAGTCGCCAGAGCATTAATACCACCAGTAATGACAGATGAAAGAAGAGAAGCATTGTCTCCAAAACCAATGGTCTTGAACAACATAGGAGCATAGAACATGACCACATTGATACCAGTCAATTGCTGGAAAAGTGGAATTAAAATGGACATTACCAACGGTGGCCTATTTTGTCTCTCTCTCAAATTCCTCCATGGATGCTTCACTGCTTTGGCAGCCATACTCGCCGCCACAATATCTTGAAATTCTACTTCTACATCTTTCTTGGACACACCACGAATGCGTTGGAGCATGGTCTTTGCCTTCTCTACTTCGCCTCTCTCCAACATTGAGTTTGGAGTGTCAGGAAGGAATAGAGCTGAGATAGTTGCACCACCAGAACTATGCAATGAAGTAATAGGTTCTCTACTTCGCCTCTCTACAATGCAGGCACAGCTGCACCACCAGAACTTACTCGCCATCCCCATCCACCATGAATATTAGCAGTACCATAGTTGACAAAATTAGCCACTAGAATACCAATTGTAATAGAAAGTTGAAAAACAACATTGAGGGAACCTCGATATTTAGATGGGGCCATCTCTGAAACATAAAGTGGAATAGATTGAAGTGAAAATCCAACTCCAATACCCAAACAAATACGGCCAATGATGAGCATGGCTATGTTTATAGCTGCCGCATTAACGATAGCACCAACTAAAAACACAAAGCTTCCAAGAAGCATGGATTTCTTACGACCAAAGGTTTTGGTCACCCAAGAGGCTACAAAGGAGGTCATAAGAGCAGCCAAATAAAGAGAAGAAGTGAACATAGTAAGAGTAAGACTATCAAACTTGCAATATTGATTGGTAGAAGTGTTCAGAGCTTCTTTCTGATAAACAAATGGAAAAAATTCTTGCAAAAAGGGAGCCATGGAGGTGACACCACCTGATTGACAAAAGCAAAAAATAAAAAATTGAGTGAGTGAAGACAGTAAGGGGAAGAGAGAACAAACAAAGAGAGAAAAGTAAAAGGAATTTGGAGGTAAATAATTACCGGAGATACCGATGTCATAACCAATGCTTAGCCCGCCCATGACAGCAACAATGCAAGTTATCAACACGTAACAAGTGAGCTCTCCTTGATAGTTCTTTATCCCATCTCCTTCATTACGACTTAGCTGGAAACCACCGCCAGCCATCTTACTAGTTGAGACTAGAGAGAAAAAATCGAAAAGTAGAAGAACTTAGTTAGTATGATTTATGGAGAGAAAAGAGACTGACTGAATGTGAAAAAAGATGTGATGTATGGGAGAATATATACTCTAAATATTTCCCTAAGTAATTAGAAATCCTCTTCCTATTCAAAATCCGTATGTGGTTGAATTAAGACTATATTAGGAATAATAAGATGTTTAGGCCGTTAATTGGATAATTATATCCATATTAATTTAATGCGTTTAAAAAGATAATTAAGCCGAAATTCCAATTCTTTTTCTTTTTTTTTTAAGTTTTAGCTTACAAATAAAAATAGTTCAAGACTATAAAAACTACATAGGACAAAATTCTCCATGCAATTCAAGAAATCATTCTGATAGAAAATAAATTTGATAATTTCCTAAAAGAAAAAATAATTTAAACCATCTACTTTTTTAAAAAAAATTAATTAATTAATTAATCCATATTCTTTTATCTAATCTTTTCAAATAGGTTCATAAACTTTAAAATATATTTAAAATTTTAATTTTATTTTCATTTAGGTTCTAAATTTTAAGAAGTGTCTAATAGATCTTAAACGTTCAATTATTATGTGTAATATATCTTAAAATTTTTAGTTTAGTATATAATAAATATTTAACCTATTTGATGTATGTTTTTAAATTCACCAATCTTCTAAAAGTAAATTTGAAATTTTAGGATGTCGTTAGACATAAATTCAATTTTCTATCTCATACGTCAATTAACCAACTAATTTTTTAAAATATAATATATCCATTACGAAATACAAAATTGAAAGTTCAGGACCTGTTAGTTACAATATAGCGTTTTTTAGACATAAAATTGAAAATTCAAGAAACTTTAAGGGGGTGTTTGGGACAAAGAGTTAGTTATTATAGTTGGGTTATAATTGTTTGTATTTGGGGTGTAGATTATTTTAGTTTGGGTTATAATAGTATATGTTTGAGGTATAAACTATTCTAGATGGAGAAGAAAACAATAAACATGTATTCAAGAATAAAAAAAAATGATGAAGATAAATTAGTAAAAACTATAGCAAATAGTAAATACTATAATAAATGGGGGTTTTGAAATGGTATTTACTGTAACAGGTGGTGATTATTATAGTCTTAGGATAGTCTTTGCTCCAAACACCTTTTGAAGGTTTATGATCCAATTGAGAAAACAAATGAAAAAGAAAAAACTAAACCATTATACATATATACACAGTATTGAATTTCAGTCGACATGTCACATATCCATTGATCGACATTGACATTTCCATCATATTTTTTAAAAAAAAAATCAAAGGCAAAAGATAATGTAACCCATATGAATATAAATAATATCGATCATTTACACTCATGTCAAAAGCATAAAATATTTATATATTAATTATTTTGGTTAAAATACCATTTTGATCCTCCATACTTTGAAGTTTGTTTACTTTTAGTCCTCACAATTTCAATTGTCTAATTTTAGTCTCCATACTTTAAATAAATCTTAAATTTAGTCCTTCAAAATTATTTTTACCAAAATATATTAAATAACAACAATAATTTTCATACAAGAAAATAAAAATACTGGTGCGATGGCTTCGTTTCATCTCCAAAATATTGTTGTAACCGTACTTCTTGTTGATAATGAAATGGGGACACAAGTTATGAGCTTCGGTAAAGAAAAGGAATTTGAAAAAAAAATAAAAATAGGGAGAAAGTTGTTAAGAAAACGTGTAACAAAAGTGCAACAAAAAAACTTCGAAAAAAAGAGTGAAAAAAAGGAAGGAAAAAGAAAAAAAAAAAAGTAACAAATAAAAGAAAGATGTAAAAAAAGGAGAAGAAAGTTAAAAAGAAAAGAAGCAAATAAAAAAAAAAAACAAAAAGAAGAAAAAAGGGCATGAAAAAACAAGAAAGTGAAAAAAATTATGAAAAAATTATATGGAGAAAAAAACAGTAAATTGAAAGAAAAAAAGAGTTGAAAAAAACTAAAAAAAATCATTGAAAAGTTTTTTTTAAAAAAAGAAAAAGGTAAAGAAAAGGTAAAGAAAAGAAAGAATAACATGAAAAGATTAACAAAAGAAAAAAAACCTAAAACTCTTTCCTTTCTTATTCCAAAACCATCTTCCTTAATCCTTCCCTCCCAAATCTCTCCCTCTTAACCTGGTCCCTCCCTCACTCATACTCTTGAGTACTATGAAGATGGAGACCTCCATTATCCGTGACGGATGGTGGCATACTCAACGCCGGTGGCATATATAGCATTGTGGATCAGAAGCTCCGACGACACAATATCTCCTTCCTCCTGCATAGATTTACGAATTGAATAGATTTGCGGCAGCAAGACCCACTTTAAGCAACAACGATGACGATGATGTTTGAGCGGCAACAAAGATATAGAAAAAATTCACGCTAAAATGATGAGAGGCTAGAAACCATGAACACACGCAGACTTCAGAACTTTTCCGACAATGAAGTTTCCAATGATTGAATTGACTATCTGATCTGTGGGATATTGCTCGTTTCTCCGAGACCTACACCTGGACTGCACAGTAAAAAAAAATCATCGGAGCAACTAAAATCTTATGGCAAACAAGATTTGAAAGTTTTAAAAAGGAGGTTACAAGCATGTTTTTAGCACTAATGACCTTCATCAAAGGCATCGATGGCAAGGAAGACTAGAAGCAGATATGAGTGACGATTCCACCACCCCTCTATTTATAATTGAAGTATCATATTTAGTTCTTGCTATACAAAGTGTGTTGAGAAATGGGGAGTCAACCAGTTCTTTTTCCAAGGAAATCTTAGAGGGAGAAAAACAATCAAAGCCTCAAGTTTATCCAAATTTAGTTAGAATCTCAATTTTACTCATTAAAATAAAGCTCGAAGTTTTATTGTCTTGGAAGAGAAGCCGTTATTCAAATTATTATTTAGGGAGGCCACCAATTTTACCCTACTCCAAATCGATGACCCAAAAAAAATTCATATTTTTCTATCCAAATTCAAGTTGAATTTTGGATTGAGACCCAATTTTTATTTGAATTGAAAGCGTGGGTAGTTTACCCAAAATCAAGTTTTGGTTATTCGTATACCAAGTTGAAATCAAATTTTGGGTATAAATTAATTTTGAGGAAGATTGAACTCAAATATATTCTAAATTCATTAAAGATTCAAATCCGAATTCAAAATAAATGTTGTCTCAAATAAAAAATATGGGCACACGCTAATGTCACACCCCACCCCAGATCACCCTCTTAGCCTAGAGAAGGGCGTGACTGCAGCAGTTATCAACCCTTAGGCTGACACTTACTGCCTAAAAACTATTGCGGAATAACTCTGATACCAAATACAAATTATATGCAACGGGACGGCTATAGGCCCACAATTTATTAACTTAGAAATTAATATGTTTAGAGTATTTACAACATTAGATTTACAAGTCCCAAAACCCACAAACCCTAGTCCCTATATGAACAATAGTAACATGTGTACAATATTAACAGTAATCACCTAGCAAACGGTTACAAGTCTTTTGGTCCTTTAGTGGCAGAGCAGATACTGAGCTGTCTTTAGAGGATTTGACCGCTACCTATGGGGGGGAAAAATAAAAACATTTGAAAATAGGGTGAGCTTACGCCCAGTGAGTGACCGAGAAAACATAGTAAATTCTCATGCATAATTTCATAAAATAGTTTTATCTAAAATATAAACTTTTACAACATAAATATTTTCCAAGCGTAACATATATAAAACTGTTTTAAACATAAAACAGTAAAATCATTTCTCAAATCAAAGTACTGTATATCTGGTAAAATAATCCCAACACCAACTACTAGTCCAAAGAGAACCCTTTTGCTCAATCTCTGACTTTATTCACTTGTGGCCACACTAAGTACCTTAACACATTAGGTACTACTGCTCAGATACCTTCTCCTTGTACTTCAGTATCGAGCTACTAGGATACCTTCTCCAACGTACTTCAGTATCCCGTTGGCTTAGTACCTTCTCAAACGTACTTCAGTACCAATAGATACCTTCTCCTTGTACTTCAATATCTAGTTGGGTGGATGTCTTCTCCTTGTACTTCAGCATCGCATTTTACCAAAACTATTTATAAACAACGTTTCTCTTTAAAGCATGTACAGTATAACACATATACAACATGGCTTGAAAGATGATAACGCGTGCTGGATAAAATCAACATATGTAAATAGTTTTTCAAAAATATGCATGCGTTCAAATCACAATTCAAACTTGCTTGGAAACCACTTTATAAAACTAGTAGGCATGAGAATTATTTTCGCAAATATATTTTCTGTAAAACGTTTGTATTCAAACAGTTTAAAAACATTTTAGTTCGAAAATATTTTAGCCACTCACCTCGAACTCTTAGGAACTTTTCACTCTAGTAGCTCCTCGGGTCCCTTTTTCACCCCTAGAATTTAGATTCAACTTACAACTTAGATTACTTATAGTTACGAACCTTATTTGGAAATACTTCATTCTACAAACTTATTCTAAAATATCTTAGGAATCTTATCCTAAACTTTCAGCTCCGAATTCCTTGTGGTTTGGCCGGAATCTCAAAATCTTCAAGACTAGCCCAGACTGATCTGACAGTCTGACCCTTCTGCCTTCTTCTCAACCTCCAGTCTAGTTCCTTTGAGCCTTTTCCTCCGGCAGCCCTACTCTGAAAACTAGACTTCCAGAGCTTTCAAATGGATTTGGAATCACTCTAAATGCACGAGTATATTGGAAGATCTTCTCGTCCAAAATTGACACATTCCTCTGAACCCTCACTGCCCTCTACTTTCTCTACGAAATTTATGATTTTTGTGTGATTTGAAAATGAAATCCCAACTCCATATTTATAGGCGTTCAAATTGCTCATGGGATTAACAACACCTACTTAGCTGCATGGACAAATGTTTAATCCTCCCTTTATGAACGTAAGCTGACTTCACCTTGGTTCAATGTGTTCTTCCCAAACGCATCCAACACAATTTCTTAGGGTTTAAGAATTTCTCTTAATCAGACACCTAGATTTTAATTGACGTTTGTCCTTACATCTTCAAGCTTTGTTTGTATTCAAATTAGGATTTTTACATGCATAATCCACCCTAACGCATCCAAATACATCGCCCAAAAGCTTGCTCGGCCGTTCAATTCATAGACGAGGCGTGGGCGTGACGTTCGAATTGGACAAAGCAAGGCTAACGCATAGGCACTCTCGCTCTTTCCGCTTTCGGCAGTGTCGCCCTCTCCCATTTTCTCGCTGGTCTCGCTCTCTTCACTCTCGCTCTCTCCAGCAATCTCGCTGGTTAGCTCTCTCCAATCTCACTCTCTCCCTCGCTCTCTCCAGCTTTCTCTCCAACTTTTCTCTCCACTCTTGCTCTCTCCAGCTTTCTCGCTGGTCTCGCTCTCTCCAGCTTTCTCGCTGATCTCGCTTTCTCCCATCTTCTATCCAATCTCGATCTCTCCCATTTTCTCTCCAATCTCGCTGGTCTCAATCTCAATGATCTCGCTCTCTCCATCTTTCTCTCCAAGTTTTTTCTCCAATCTTTAGCTACTGTGACAAATGTTCCCCGTATATATTTTTTTTTACCCGTTTACTCACCACTTAATGATATTTTTACACGGATCTTCCAGGATAATTCTAAAATAATATTTTCTATATTTTTCCTTAATTCCTTACTCCGTACTTCACCTAATTTTTCATACTTAGCCGTATTCTTCCCCAAATTTTCCAAACTCAATCTTCATATTATTCCACATTAATTCCACATACTTAATTTCTATATTTATTCCCACTTAATATTTTTTCCCAACTTTTCCAATATTATTTTCTCCTTTCAAATCTCCATTCCTTCTTTCACCAATCACACTAACTATTTTCAACAACCTATTTATTATACAAATTTCATTGCAATTTTACCAATTAAAGCTCAACTTAAATTATTCAAGGAAAATCTACTTAACACTTAGAAATTTTCTTCCCCTTAACTTAGGATTTAACTCTCACTTAGTTAATTCCTTTTATCACTTGCTTAAGTATGGAAAATAGAAATCCAGGTTTCACATTTACTTCCCCCTTAAGAAAATTTCGTCCTCGAAATTTACTCGAACTAACTTTGGTTTAAGGTTTCACGACAACCACTGTTGTAACCTCCTATAACCTTGTCTATTACCACGCTTCCACTGCGCTATTCTGATATCAATTCTTTAGTTTATCCAATGATACCTCACCTAGCTATCTCTAAGCTAGATGTTGAACCAAACTATCTACCACATAACAATTCTATCTCAAACTTTAAATGACAATAACTCAAATTCATACTTGCCTTCCTTGGTAGATCTTTAGGTATGCATATTTTACCATCTTTTAATAGCACTTTATCAACTCCTAGTTGGTAATCCGTCCCCAATCCTTTATCCACTTCTTCAGCTAACTTCTGAAGATCAGAATCCTTTAATTGTTCACGTAGAATATCTTCTACGAGCGTAGGACATACTTGAAATGAAGCTAGTAACCCTCCTATTTGACCGACTGATAATGCTGCCCTAGCATTATACAACTCATGAATCAGTGTACCCTTCACTGAATTGATACTAGCTCTAGCTGATCTAGTTTTTCGACTTAAGGCATCAGCTACCACATTTGCTTTACCTGGATTATAGTCAATTGTACAGTCATAATCTTTGATCAATTTAAGTCATCTTCTCTGTCTTAAGTTTAGTTCCTTTTGATCAAAGATATGCTTTAGACTCTTATGATATGTAAATATATGACATCGCTCACCAAACAGGTAATGTTTCCACAATTTTAGAGCTAACGCAACTGCTGTTAATTCTAAGTCATGTGTAGGGTAATTACGTTCATGCTTCTTTAACTGTCGTGAAGCATAAGCTACTACTTTTCTTTCCTGCATCAGCACACATCCTAATCCTTGTCGGGATGCATCACAATAAACTTCAAACCCCTTACCTGGTGTAGGTAGAGTTAATACTGGTGCTAATACTAACCTTTGTTTCAGCACTTGTAAACTATGCTCGCATTCTGGCAAGCATTCAAACTTCACATCTTTTCTGGTCAGGTTTGTCAATGGAAGGGCTATCTTAGAGAAACCCTCCACGAATCTTCTATAATAACCTGCTAAACCCAGAAAACTGCGTACTTCGGTTACATTCAGGGGTCGTTCCCAATTAACTATTGCTTCTATCTTTTGGGAATCAACACTAACTCCGTCAGTTGAAACTATATGCCCAAGAAATATGACTTAATTTAACCAAAAATCACACTTACTAAATTTGGCATATAACTTCTTCTCTCTTAAAGTTTGTAATACCATCCTTAGATGTTCTTTGTGTTTTTCCGCACTACTAGACTACACTAGTATGTCATCTATGAATACTATCACAAACTGATCCAGGTAAGAATGGAATATCCTATTCATCAAGTCCATAAATACTACAGGAGCATTTGTCAATCCAAACGACATTACTAGGAACTCAAAATGTCCATATCTAGTTCTGAATGCAGTTCTAGGAACATTTGTGTCTTTCATCTTCAACTGGTGATAGCTTGACCTCAAATCTATCTTAGAGAACACCGTTGCTCCTTTTAATTAATCGAAGAGATCATCTATACGAGGCAATGGGTACTTATTCTTAATGGTCACCATATTCAACTGTCTATAGTCTATGCATAATCTAAGAGTACTGTCTTTCTTCTTAACAAACAAGACTGGCGCTCCCCAAGGTGATACATTGGGTCGAATGTACCCCTTATCCACAAGTTCCTGTAATTGAAATTTTAACTCTTTCAACTCCGTTGGAGCCATCCTATATGGTGCTTGGGATATAGGTGCAGTACTAGGAATTAACTCAATAGTAAATTCCACTTCCCTATCAGGCGGTAAGCCTAGTAATTCTTCAGAGAACACATCTAAGAATTCTTGTACTACCAGTACATCCTCAGGTTTTAGTTTCTTATCTTGGAAAACTACTACAGATGCTAAATCATCCTTTACTCAACAGTTTTCTAGCTTTTACCGCTGATATTAAACTTCCTGGGAGTATTCTTTTACTTCCTACCAGACTTATTTCTTTTTCACCGGGTTTCCTAAACATTATTTCTCTTCTAAAGCAATCTATAGTGGAATAGTGTTTACTTAGGAAATCCATACCTAAGATAACATCAAACTCTAGTAATTCTAATGGAATCAAGTTGACCCAAAAACTTTGGTCTCCAAGAATTACTTCACAATTCCTATAATACTCATGTACCACTAGAGTATCTCCTACAGGCGTAGAGATAAATAATTCATCATCCATACGTTCAGGTATTTTATCTATGTATAATGCACACATACTAGATATGAATGAGTGTGTAGCATCAGGATCAAAAAATGCATAAGCGGATTGATTACATAAAGTTATCGTACCAGTTACGACATCTGGAGCTTCTTCCGCTTCCTGGTGTATCATAGCGTACATTCTACCCTGCTGCTACTGCGATTGCTGTTGGGGTCGTCCAGCTACCCCTTTTTGCTTAGCTACACCGGATCCCTCACCTCTAGTTCCGGTCGTTCTAGGTTGGTTCCCCGTCTGTGTTACTTGTCTTTGTTCATTTTGTGTTCCACACTTAGCTAAAGACAATCTCTTTTGAAATGCCCAGCTTGTCCGCACTGGAAATACACATTCCTATTACCATAGCATACTTCTGTATGAGGCCTACCATAGTTTACACAAAGTGGTTTAACTTTCACTTAGTTAATTTCTTTTATCACTTGCTTTCCCTTAACTTAGGATTTAACTTTCACTTAGTTAATTCCTTTTATCACTTGCTTAAGTAAGGAAAATAGAAATCCGGGTTTCACAGCTAAGCACTTCTCAAATCAAAGTCGAAGTAAAAAGAAGTGCGAAGTCAAATTCTACTTAAAATTTGCATCATTAATGGACTATATTCCAAAGCAGCCAAAAAAAAAAAAAAAGATTGGTAGAATTTGGGATACTATTCAAACTTCAATTTGCAATTAAAATGAAGCATAAATTCTACTGTAATTCAATTTAAAGTTTACTCCCAAGTAAGAAAGTTGATGACTAAAATTCATCTTTTGTTTACCTAGCCTAAAATGTGTCAAGCAAGCAAATTTCAAATCAAAATTTTGGGCTAAATTCTTATATTTTGATCAAGATGACACATTAAAAGAAGTCAAAATTATATTTTGATTTTATATTATCTATTTCGAGATTCACCCATTGTATAGCGTGCATGAATCTAAAAAAAAAAAAAAAAGCATTTGTTGAATGACAAAATTTTGAGCCACTCACAAATTGCCACGTCATTTCTCAAATTAATGACGAAATCATCAAATTTGGGACCAATTAGATGTTGGCATGTGTCCCAAGTTGAAGTTCAAAATAAATTGGCCAGTTTAGATGATGCCATGTGTTTTCTTCATGACTGTTGAATTGAATAAAATTAATTTAGTCCAATTTGATATTTTTATTTGGGCTACAGTTTAATTGAACAAAAAAAAAATAGCCTTAATTTGACCTAATTGTGAAATTAGGCCCAAAACTAGGGTTGGCAAAAATCCCCATGGGGTTGGGTCCCCACGGGTACCTGCCCCGATCGAGACAGGGAATCCCAGGTTTGATCAGGGACAGTGTCAAACCTGGAACCCAAAACGGGTCCCCGAATCGGTGACAGAGAGCATATCCCCGCCCCGTCCTGAATATATATATATATATACACACACAAAGCTACTATTTTTATTTTTTTTTAATTCTTTTAAAAAAATTTCATAATATAATTAACTTTAACTTTTTATTAAATTTTAAAATAAAGTAATGTTAAAATATTTTTTATTATTAAATTAAATAAATAAAACAATAATAATACTAACTTGTTACTTAAAAGGCGTATCATTTCAATAGAAATACAAAAAATTATTGATTTTAAATAAAAAAAATTAAAAAGAAAAACCAATGGGCAGGAATTTTTTTCTCTGTTGGGATCTAATTTTCGAATGGGGATTCTCTGACCTTGACCACGACTCCACAAAATGGGGAATGGGGCGGGGACGGGGATTAAAAATCCCGGCAAGGATGGAGACGAGGAGTACATCTTGGCCCTGCCCCGCCCTGTTGCCAACCCTACCCAAATTCAATTATTTGGGTCCAAGGGCCAGGTCTATGGACCAACAAAGCCGAAGCCCACCTGAAAACTAAATAGAGGAGCTCTTCTCATTTGCAGAGGTCAGAAATTCTACAATTCAAAGAGTTTAGAGGGAATTCTCTACAATCAAAAGACTCCTTGACTCTCGAAGCTGACCACACTTGAACATTGAAGTCCTTTGGAGATACAAGCATTCGTTCAAGACTCAAACTTCAAGAATATCCACCCACTCCACTTCCATACATCAAGCAACATTCCACCAAGAGAGAATCAAAGGATTAAGTACTAGAGATCAAACCACATCCACATAAAATCTACATTAATACAAGTACAACTCCATGAAATATATTTCTCCAAAAGCCACGTGCGAGCACTGATCCTCCAAGGAGATCAACAAGCCCAAAGGTTGATCATTCAAAAAGATCATCAATCCCAAAGGCTAATCATCCAAGAAGATCATCAAGCCTAAAGGCTGATCACCCAAGAAGATCAACAAGCCAAAGGCTAATCATCCAAAAAGATCATCAAGCCCAAAAGGTCGATCATCTAAGAAGATCAACAAGCCCAAATACTGATCATCCAATAAGATCAACAAGTCCAAAGGCCGATCATCTGATCAACAAGCCCAAAAATTAAAGTTTATTTTGAAAGCATCAGAGGATCTTGTATTACAGATTATACTCACTATACTAAATTAATACACATACAAAAGTTCAAATTTCACGAACCAAGTTTTTCCGGAAACCTCGTGCGAACAATCATTAATGAAATGGAAGACGTATTAACTTCCTTATAAAAAAGAGACATGTTAACTCGTTTAAAAATTATAGAATTATTTAACCCCGTTTGGTGATCATTTCATTTTTTATTTTTGGTTTTTGAAAATTAAGTCTATTTTCTCCTCATTTCTTACCATGATTTGCATATTTGTTAAATATAAAGGTTAAATTATTAGCCATTCCAAAAATAGAACACAAGTTTTTAAAAACTACTTTTTCTATTTTTCAAAATTTGGACTGGTTTTTAAAGCAATGATAAAAAGAAGGTAACAAAGAAAGACATAGGAGGTGGAACTAGTGTCTATAAGTTAAGTTTTTAAAAACAAAACATAAAAATAATCAAATGGTTACCAAAAACAGGATCTTATATTTTGAATTTTTTGTTTTTTATAATTTTTTCAGAAATGTCCATCAACATTGTCATTTTACAATATGCACCTGTTACATAAAGTTTAAAAATGGAACTTAATTATAAATTTTCATGATAATTATTTATTATTTAAAAAAATTTGGTTGCTTTGATTAGCCTCTTAATTTTAAAGATTAAATTTAAACCAAAAATGATCTAGTTTCTCTTTATTTCCCCCTCTTTTTGCTCCTTTTTATATTTGAGTTTCTCTTGATATTTCTCTTAATATACCAAGTTCAAATTAAAATTTGGGTATAAATTAATTTTGAGGAAGATTGAACTCAAATATATTCTAAATTCATTCCAAATTCAAATCCGAATTCAAAATAAATCAAATAAAAAATATCGGCACACTCTAAGAACTTTTCAAATTGAAGTCTAAGTAAATAGAAGAGCGAAGTCAAATTCTACTTAAAATTTGCATCAATAATTGACTATATTCCAAAGTAGCAAAAAAAAAAAAAAAAAGATTGGTAGAATTTTGGATACTATTCAAACTTCAATTTGCAATTAAAATGAAGCATAAATTCTACTATAATTCAAATTAAAGTTTACTCCCAAATAAGAAAGTCAATGACTAAAATTCATCATTTGTTTACTTGGCGTAAACTGTGTCAAGCAAACAAATTTCAAATCAAAATTTTGAGCTAAATTCTTATATTTTGATCAAGATGACACATCAAAAGAAGTCAAAATTATACTTTGATTTTATATTATCTTTTTCGAGATTCACCCACTATATAGACGTGTATGAATTTCAAAAAGAGGCGTTGGTTGAATGAGAAATTTTGGGCCAATCACAAATTACCATGTCATTTGTCAAATTATTGACGAAATCATCAAATTTGGGACCAATTACAAGTTAACATGTGTCCAAAGTTGAAGTTTAAGAAATAAATTGGCGACTTTCGATGATGCCACATGTTTTCTTCTTGAGTGTTGAATTAAATAAAATTAATTTGTCCAATTTGATATTTTTATTTGGGCTACAGTAAAAAAATAGCCTTAATTTGATCAAATTAGGCTTAAATCTAAGGTTGGCAAAAATCACCGTGAGGTCAAATCAGAGACCCAAAACGGGTCCCTGAACCACGGACGGGGTGGGGACAAGGAGATTATCCTTGACTCCGCCCCGATATATATATATATATATATTGTTCGCATGAAATTTCAAGAGAAATTTATT
This sequence comes from Benincasa hispida, assembly GCF_027475165.1. Classification (NCBI taxonomy): domain Eukaryota; kingdom Viridiplantae; phylum Streptophyta; class Magnoliopsida; order Cucurbitales; family Cucurbitaceae; genus Benincasa; species Benincasa hispida. Next base: position 18,595 of record NW_028326639.1, read on the forward strand.
TAGTGGAACTTGAACATTGTATTTGTATTAATTTTGTGGAAAGTGAATACAATCACTAATGTATAATATTTTAATGCTTTCAAAATAAAATATAGTCTTTAAGCTGGTTTATCTTTTTGAATGATTAGCCTTTGGACTTATCTTCTTGGATGATTGGCCTTTGGACTTGTTGATCTTCTTCGATGATCGGCCTTTGGGCTCGTTCATCTCCTTGGACGATCGGCCTTTAGGCTAGTTGATCTTCTTGGATGATTGGCCTTTAGGCTTGTTGATCTTCTTGGATTTCATGGAACTTGAACTATAGTTTATTTTGAAAGCATCAAAATATTATGTATTAGAGATTGTACTCACTTTCCACAAAATTAATACGAATACAAAGTTCAAGTTCCACGAAATAAATTTCTCTTGAAATCTAGTGCGAACAAAAAAAAAAAAAGAAAAAAAGGCATGAAAAAAAAAAAAGTAAAAAAATTAAAAAAATATATGTGGAGAAAAACAAAAGTAAATAGAAAGACAAAAAAGAGTTGAAAACAAATAAAAAAATTAGTAAAAAAAAATCATTGAAAAGTTAAAAATGAAAGTTAACAAAAAGGTAAGGAAAAGAAAGAATAACATGAAAAGAATAACAAAAGAAAAAAACCTAAAACTCTTTCATTTCTTATTCCAACTGCCACCTATCATCTTTCTTAATCCTTCCCTCCCAAATCTCTCCCTCTTAACTTATTCCCTCTCTCACTCATACTCTTGAGTACTGTGAGGATGGAGACCTCCATTATCCGTGACGGATGGTGGTATACTCAACGCCGGTGGTATATATAGCACTGTGGATCATAAGCTCCGACGACACAATATCTTCCTTCCTCCTGCATAGATTTACGAATTGAATAGATTTGCAGCAGCAAGACCCACTTTAAGCAACAATGACGACGATGATGTTTGAGTGGAGGTTTTGAAAAACCCTTTGAGAAATATGTAGATTTTATCAAAGGGTAATAAAAACCTTTGAGAAAGACATACATTTATCACAGGCTTTGATAAGTCCTTTGAAAAATATGCACATTTTAATGAAGATTAATAAAAACTTTTGAGAAAGGTTAGAATCGTGAATATGCGTTAGACGATCATGAAGATACGCGTGGCATTAAACGATGAGGAGTGATGCGCTAGACGATTAGGCTATACGATAGGCAAAGTACTGCATGATCAGTGAAAATGCTAGACGATAAGCATAGAAGCTGGACGATAGTGCTAGACGATAGTCATGCTGCACTAAACGATGAGCAGACACGCTATACGATAGGCGGAATACTAAGCGATGGCCGTTGGGCGATAGATGCAGGTGCTGGGCGATGATGTTAAGCGATAGGCGAATGCGTTAGACGATCGTGGAGATGTGCGCGACATTAAACGATGAGGAGTGACATGCTAGACGATCGGCCTATACGATAGGCAAAGTACTGCACGATCAGTGAAAGTGCTAGATGATCAGTGTGGAAGTTGAACGATAGTTCTAGACGATAACCGTGCTGTGCTAAACGATGAGCAGACGCGCTACATGATAGGCAGAATACTAAGCGATAGGCGTTGGGCGATAGATGCAAACGCTGGACGATGACGTTAAGCGATAGGTGGATGCGTTAAACGATCGTGAAGATGTGCGCAGCATTAAATAATGAGGAGTGACGCATTAGACGATCGGGTTATACAATAGGAAAAGTACTACACAATCAATGAAAGCGCTAGACAATAAGCGTAGAAGCTGAACGATAGCGCTAGATGATAGCCGTGCTACACTAAACGATGAGCAAAGGGCTACACGATAGGCATAATACTAAGCGATCGGCGTTGGGTGATGACGTTAAATGATAGGCAGATGCGTTAGATGATAAGGCATCAGTGCTAACGATAGAGGTAAATGATCAGCGTGGTAGCTAAATGATAGGTTATGCGCAAGTGATATTTATTTATTTTTATTCTGAAATGATAACCAAAATTTCTGCCTTGCCCTACCCTAGATCACTAATTGTAATTTCTCGCTTTCTATCATTTCTTTCTTAATGGATGAACCTCTTATTCCTCTTCTCAGCGTTGACATGGCGCTGAATTTTGAATTCTTCGCCTTCGATTCCCTCGATTCCATGTTCAACTTCTCCTAATCATCTTCCATTTCTACACTTCTCTTTCTTCTTTTTCCTTCCCGGATGGAACCTCGCATTGGCAATAAGTTTCGCCTTGGCCGAAAGATCGGTAGCGGCTACTTCGGGGAGATCTATCTTGGTTCGTCTGGTTTTTCTCCATTCCAGCTTCTCATTATGTTGCTTTATTACAACAACTAGATTTTAAAGCTTCAATTCCATCTACAGGTACTAATGTACAGACGAATGAAGAGGCGTGCTCGTGCAATGTCAAGTATGTTTCGAAAAGCCGATAGATTAACCTCAAAGTGGCGTGTTCGTTTGTAGTCAACATTTCGCATTCCCACCACAAGCCAAGGCTTGCGAGCAGTGCAGACGAGGCCATCCTTCGAAGGATTTCTCCGTTTGAGGCGTTCGACAACTTTCTGGACATTTTCTTCATGTTCAATCTGCCGCTGCTTGTAGGACTTCCTCTCCGATCGTCTGTCACCAAGATATTGGATGAAGTAAAAACTAAATGAGATTGGAAGAACTACAAAATAACTATGATCCATTGAAAATTAACCAAGATGTCCACCTAGCCTTTCTTCCTCTTTTGTGGCTTGGAGGCTTCAAGGTTTGTCATTATGGCGAATTAAGATGCTTATTTGTTGCAATAAAGACATGTAAAAGTCATAAATTGATAATAAGTGAACTAGTTTTCACTAACTTTTCATCATGTTTCAGAATTACAAGTTATATAAACCCCAACTTGAACTGTGAGGAAAAAAATGAAAATTATTTCATATAAACTAGATAAATTGTATCAAGATGCCGATAAACTATTAATAAAATTGCTCAAAAGTATAAACTTAAATTGACAAGAAATGGAAGATGGATACCCCTTGTATGGTTGTATTAGAAACCAGATAACATGGTATCAAGATGTCTTAGAAATCTCATTATGCAGCTCTATGTTTGGTTGTATTTACCACAAAATGTTCTCTTAATTACTGAGCCAAAAACGTAGTCTAACACCTTGCTTGATGACTTGAATGTTGGGAAGAAACAGCTATGCCAATTTATCTTAGAGAATTCAGAAGAGTTGAAGAACTGGAAGTTTAGGACAAGAGTTGCACCACTATCAGACTCTGGAGAGGTTATGAGATCAAAGCAATATTAAAGGTCCCCTCATTATACATTTGGTTTTTAATATTTTCATTTGGTGGGGAAAGCAGTTTGATTTCAGTTTGCTTATGGTTAGTCGATTTCTTTCATATGCAGATGTGAATGAATGTGATCCTATATATTTCACCCTCTCGACTGCTGTGAATGAAAAATTTATGGCCACAATTGTCACACCCCGTCCCGAGCCCGCACTTCTGAGCCCGAGGAGAAGCGTGAGGGATCACAAATACCACCATTTTGTGATACATACTGTCCATCTGAACCTCTTTACTACACGCAGTAAATTTTAAGCCAAGGAGATAAACAAAAATTGATTAAGTAGGCCCATTTTATTAAAGTAATGTAATGCTTATACAATTCCAAGACTTAACTACAAAGTTTTCAACAACTACTCTTAAAACCCTGGAAGTGTGACTGTGGCTTGTGGCAGACCTTGACCATAACAGCACCTTAGAACTCCTCACCTTTCGCTACCTGGAAAGAAAAACATGAAATAACAAAATGAGCTTCACAAAGCTCAATGAGTGGGATCATACATACAAGCCTCTTTCAACTTATAAACATTATATCATAAGGTTACAATGCAAACCTTCATCATTGAATGAAGCTTTTTCACAACCTAGCTACACATACGGTAGATTGTTAACAATTCACATCTATAAGCATTCGTTAACTTATGTGCACATAGTTATCCCTTTCATGGGCTCATAAGCTAGGAACTAGACTCTTCGGTCCCCTGACCATTCTGTAAGGATTTATTTTGGGTTCATGTTCTAGGTCCATAGACCCCCTGTGTAACATCCCAAATTTTAGAAAAATTTAAGTTAATTATCTAAAATTATTGACTTTAAATTTCCCTTTCATTTGGAAAATTGGGGTTAAATTGAAATAATTCAAAAAATATTATTGGTTAAATTGAATTTAATTGATTAGATATTCGAACTGATTATCTTGAAATATTGAATTTTGCTTCCCTTTGATTTTGGATTTTAGGGCCAACTTAAAAAACAATTAAAAGAGATAATTAATTTCATGTAGTTTTGAATTGATTTAAATATTTGGAAGGATTTAATTTGTATCAAATTGATCGATCTTATGCCCTTTAATTTTGGTTTTTGAAGCCTAAATTAAGATAATTTGAAAAGTTAATTGATTTCTAAATTTAATAGAATCTTTGGAGATTTTAGAGATATGTGATAAAATATTTTATTTATCTTTTCAAAATTTAAAAAAAAATAAAAGAATTGAGATTTTTTCGAAATTAAATAAGAGTGAAAAGAGGTAATAAATAGGGGAGAAAGTAATTCGGTTTTTCAGTGATAGCTTCTACAAAATTTTCAATTTCCAGAGTTTGAACCGTTGGATCATACTCAAATTTAGTCAGTCTGTTCGAGACATATAGAGTTTCATTTTGAACGGTTGGATTATTTTTTGAAGCCCTGGTTTGTTCGTAATCGCTGCTGAATAAAATCTGTAAACTAGAAATTCCCCTTCTCTCCCACTCTCTCAAACCCTCTTCATGCAAGACCCTCACTACCACACGCTAGCCTAAACAATTTATGCCGTCTGACAGCAACACACACTGCCTATCTATGGCAGCCACAAGTCGATGCGCCATCGGTCGCCATTGCCCGATCTTTGCCGGAATTTTGAGGAAAACCTTGGGTAAGACTTATTTTTCCTTATAATTTGGGAGGTGAAGTTCACCCCTTTGATTTTGGGTTAAATTAGTAACCTTTCTTTGGTTTGAAACTTAGATTCGTTTATTTTGATCAGATTTATTTATCATTTATTACACTATAAAAGAGTGTCGTTTTAAGTTCTGCATATATTTAGTAATAGCCTAACTTAAGTCCTAGGGGGTCAGGTCGTTATAGTTGGTATTAGAGCCTAAGTTTTAGATTCTGTAGACTGACTTATGATGTAAGTCTTGATTTTGTGTCCCTTATGACAATTCACAGATCCTTCGTCCTCGCCAGGTATGTTCTTTCATTAAATGTTTTATGGAAGATGTGTTTAAAAGTCTTCATGTCTAAGTTTTATGTATTGATTGATTGTTATTGCTAGTTTAACGACCTGAAAGAAGTTAGTATGAGATGGCTATTTTGTTTTGGTATTATAGAAAGAAAGAAGAATTATAATAAGGCCATTTGACGTTAGTTTAATTCATGGAAGGACTGTTAGAAACGGACATATATTTCTATTCAGGGATATTGAAACTGGATAGAACTATGAATTGTTATGCACTTATGACATGAAAGAAAAAAATGGATGTATTTGGTTAAGCTATAAAATAAGGTAAGTGAATTGGAAATTTACTGGGGAATAGTATTAAGTTTTGCATTACAAGAATAAAACTAGTGGTGCTACAAGGAACTTTATCACAAGGCACACATTCTTAGTTACGAAATTAAAGTTTCTTTATAAGATAAGAAAGAGGTGAAGAAGAGACTATAAATTTTATTAAGGATTATATTAAAGTCAAAATGTTCCAAGAAAAAATTTGAAAGGATTAATAGGTCATGATCACTTTCATGGTATCAAGTTGGTGGAGCGAGTAATGTATGGTGTTTTGGTTCTTTATGTAACATGCCTAAAAGGAAGAAGAATTACTAGATGGATCATAAAGCGATAGTATGAGGAACTCTTTACAAGACCTAGGTAAAATGAATTGGTCAAGGAATGTCAAGATGGTTGAATTTATAGTTGCCTTTAGATGGGAGAAAACGAGTTATTGGATTGAAAATTCTTAAGGTGTTTGGGTTTAAACTATGTGTTTGTTGCAATGAAAAGGTTCAAGTTTAATTAACCATACCAAGAGGAAGGATAAATGTTTTGAAGTTTAAAAGCAATGTGATCTTGTGGGGATATTCTACTATAGTTCTAAGTTTGGAATGGAATTTTAGACTTATGGAAAAGGGTATAAAGGGTCATATGTCTTGATTTAGGGATTATGTTTCACTCTGAAAGTGAAAAGTGCACCTTTAAGTTGTTGGGTTAAGCAAGGATAAATATGAAGAAAAATAAAAGTATTTAAGGAAAGGTTTTATTTATTTGGGAAGATAAATGGAAATTAATGTGTTCAAGATCTAACTCCCAAGTAGTTAAGTATGTTTTGGATTTTAAAACATGATATGGGTAGATATAAGGCGTTGGTTTTAGTGTAAAGGAGGAATCTCTTATTACTATTTGGAACCTTGGACTGCAGTAGGCATTATTCGAAGATATATATATATATATATATATATATATATATATATATATATATATATAACTTGCTTAGGTTGTTGGATTGTAGACTATGAAAAGTGATTCGAATAGTCACATGTTTTGGTACAGATTTATTTCACTAGGAAAGTGAAATAGAGCGTCTTGGATTTATTGATCTTGGAAAAGATAAGGGAAGATGAAAGGATTTGAGAAATATTTTTTTGTTTTGAGAAGGTAAGGGGAATTGATGTTTTCAGATTAAGAACAAAGGTTTGTTTTGGTGTCCAAGATAGGAAATATGTGTTTACGAACCTTTAGAGTTGGTATGAACAATCTCATTACTATTTTGAACTATGGATCTTAGTATTTGTTGGTTGAATGGATATCCTGCCTAAGCTATTGGTCATGGAACTCAATTTTAGTATGAGAATTTGATTAAGCTAGACTATCACACGTTGGAAGAGTGCTTAGCAATCTTCTTCAAATTATAGTGGAATCAGAGGAAATAACGTTTTATGAAAGGATGTTTAGTAGCAATAGTTGCTAGAAACTATGGAAATGGAAGGGGTAAAGCCTCGTTAAAGAGGGGGAAGACATTGAAAGGTATTAGCAAGGTCTAGAGGTTTTTATTGTGGACATGAATATCTAGAACAAGGAATTAATGAAGCCATCGATTTTATTTGAAGGTGAAAGTAATCTAGCTGCAAGTAAGAAACAAGCTATATGAGTATTAAGGTTGAGTAAATTTGATCTCCCATAATGACCCCTAGCACTAGAGATGAACTTAAGTTGAGAGCAACTCTTATCCTTAAGGCTCCTCATAGAAGGACTCTAGCAGAGTTGGAATAGCCTAAGTCACTTATACAAGAACCATTTAGCAAAGTGTTTCATATG
>NW_028326640.1:0-18582 GCF_027475165.1 Benincasa hispida
TTTCTTGATCTTTTGTGTCTAAGTTCTTCCCAACTGGTACAAAACTCCTCTAAAAACTTCTTCCAAATTTGGACTTAGAGCACATTTCGACAAGTAGAAACCAATGTTCGTTGTTTTTAGTCTCTTTCTTTACCCTTTATGCTAAAAGTTCGTCCACATAGGTACAAAATTGCTTTCTAGGGTTCATAAGTACCTTTTGAACCAAACTTCATCGAAATTTTTGTTGGGTTTTATGTCCTAAAACTCGCAATTTATAAAATGATAAACATTTTCTATAACCAATATATTTATTATTGATTTCATAAATTGTATGAAAGTCTAAATCCAATAAACTAAGACCCATGACTATTGTATGATTACTTGAACTTTATGTGGAGACATAAGAGTGAGTCAGGTTAGAGTAAACAGTCAAAATGATCTATCGTACATGAATAAGGTTGGGTACCTTATTCTGGTAACACCATTGGATGCGGCCTACTCTGTAGTTGTTACAAAGAGTTGTAAAGTGCTACATACGATGTGATCCTAATTCATACATGTTATGACATGAAGAGCGAGGGCGTCCTGTGCAATGAGTTTGCATAAAATCAAGACCAAGAAATAAGTCACTTTTACTTTATAACGTTGTTTACTGTATAAGACTGACTATTTCACCTAGATAACCTAGATAACTTGATCTTAATCCTGAGTTAACTATGAACTCCTGTTTATTCAGGATTGCCCTTAGATTTGCATAGGTGAGGGTTGGCTCAACAGTGCCCGCTCAATAAGACTCTCATTTCAAGGATAAGATCGGATAGATAGTTGGAGACATAGGGTGCAAGACGGAGTTCACGCCTATCCGATTTAGGGATAGGAGAAAGGTTGTTCTCTCAAGTACTAAATCTAGGTCTTGAACAAGGGGCCCCACCCTCTCACTGGGTTGAGAGAGTTTGGTTTAGTGATTGGATTACAATCCAATTGTTCATTAGATGATTAGTAGGGACTTGAGGAATAAGACGTAATCTTGGGGGTAAAACAGATATTTGACCCAGCCATTATTACGAGCAACCTGTGAAGGGTCGACTTGCTGATTATGGTTAAATCATGTGGACATAATATATATATAGTGAGGGGAGTGCAACTGTGGTCTTTAGTGGAGTAACCCATTAGTTAAGAATGGGGATTAATCTGGTCTAATGGGTTTAGCCAATTAATCACAGATCGTTGGAGCCCATGATCTATAGGTCCGCGAGGTTCGCCTACAAGCTCGTAACGGACTAGCTCTAGAATAGCGTGATAAGTTAATTTGAAACGTTCAAATTAGAATTAAGGGAATTAGTAATTATATGAGATGTAATTACGTGTTTAATTTGAGAATTACACGGAATAGGAGAATTTATATGTTTAAATATGATTTAAATATACAAAGATGGATATGTGTTAAAATTAATTTAATATTTGATATTAAATTAATTAAGTTTTATTTAGAATTAATTTATGAAATTAATTTTATTTTTCAGTTTTAAAATCAAAATGAATTTTGAAATCAAATTTTGATTTTTGAGATAAAATTGAAAAGAGAAAACAAAACACAAAAATAGAAAAAGTTTATTTTCCATTATCCATCTTTCAAGTTGCTCACATAAAATGCATTCAACTTTTCCTTGTCTTCTCCAAGCATGAGCTGCAACTCATGCAACTCTCTCCTTTGCATGTGGATCTGCAATATAATGAAGAGATTGGAGTGAAAATCGGGCATGCAATCTATAGAGAATTTTAGAGAAAATTTGGGTTGAAGAAAGGGTTCTTCAATAAGATTACTACAATGAGCATTTCTCCTTCATCCCTTGATTCAAGCTTGTTTTGAGTTCCACAACTCAGTCTAGAGCACTAAGAGAATAGTGAGGAAGATCTTGAGGTGGTCTGCAACAAGATTTGGAGAAGATAGCAGCTGGAGAAGGAGCTTTGAAGAAGTTCTACAAGAGGTATGTCTTGGAACTCATTTGTTTTCTGCAAGAGCATGCTTTATATTTTGTCAAAATTAGTGAATTAGAGTGCTTAGATGATCCTTGTGCTTCCGCTGCTGCTGATACATTCCAACAATTTTGATTTCTGAGCACAGTTCGACAAATAGAAACTCAAAATTCATCATTTTTGGAGTCTTTCATAATCTTTTGGTCCAAAGTTCATCCATATAGGTACAAAACTCCTGTCTAGGGTTCGCAAGTAACTTTGAAACCACACTTCGACCAAATTTTGAATGAGAGCAAAATTACATAGAAGCTCAAAGTTCATCCTTTTTCAAACTTTTTCTTGACCTTTTGTGTCAAAGTTCGTCCACACAGGTACAAAACTCCACTCCAGGGTTCATAAGTAATTTTTGACAAAACTTCGTCCAAATTTGGACTTGGAGAACATTTCGACAAATAGAAACCCAAAGTTTGACCTTTTCGAACTCTTTCTTGACATTTTGATCCAAAGTTCATCCACACAGATGCAAAACTCCTTTCCAGGGTTCAAAAGGTAGTTCATCCAAATTTTGAATTATAGCAGACTTCGACGTGTAGAAACCCAAAGTTCGTCCTTTTCGGAATCTTTCTTGACCTTTTGTGTCTAAGTTCATCCATACTGGTACAAAACTCCTTTCTTGGGTTTATAAGTATCTTTTGAACCAAACTTCATCCAAATTTTGACTTGGAGCACATTTCGACAAGTAAAAACCCAAAGTTTGTCATTTTTGGACTCTTTCTTGACCTTTTGGTCCAAAGTTGATCCATACAGGTACAAAACTATTTTCCAACGTTCATAAGTAACTTTTAAACCAAACTTCGACAAAATTTGGACTAAGGGCACATTTCAATACGTAGAAACCCAAAGTTCGTCATTTGAGGACTCTTCTTGACCTTTTGTGTCAATGTTCGTCCACATATGTCCAAAACTCCTCTCAAGGGGTCATACTTCTTTTGTACAAAACTTTATACAAATTTGGACTTGAAGCACATTTCAACAAGTAGATACCCAAAGTCTGTCCTTTTAGGACTCTTTCTTGACATTTTGTGCTTAGATCATCCACACAAGTACAAAATTCCTTTCCAGGGTTCGTAAGTATCTTTTGAACCAAAGTTCATCCAAATTTGGAATTATAGCGAACTTCGACATGTAAAAACCCAAATTTCATCTATTTCAAACTCTTTCTTGACATTTGGTGTCTAACTTCACCCACAATGATACAAAACTCTACCCCAGGCTTCAGAATTAACTTTTGAACCAAACTTCTTCAAAATTTTGATTTGGGGCACATTTCAACAAGTAGAAACCCAAAGTTCTTTCCTTTTAGTGTCTTCCTTACCTTTATGCCAAAGTTCTTCCACATAGGTACAAAATTTCTTTCTTGGGTATATAAGTACCATTTGAATAAAACTTTGCCCAAATTTTGACTTGAAGCACAATTTGACAAGTAGAAACCCAAAGTTCGTCCATCCAGGCACAAAATTCCTGTCTAGGGTTCATTAGTAACTTGTAAACCAAACTTCATTTGAATTTGGCCAAGAGCACATTTTGACATGTAGAAACCCAAAGTTCATCCTTTTCTAACTCTTTCTTGACCTTTTGTGTCAAAGTTCGTCCACACAGGTACAAACCCCCTCTCCAGGGTTCATAAGTATCTTTTTAACCAAACTTTGTCCAAATTTGGACTTGGAGCACATTTTGATAAGTAGAAACCCAAAGTTCGTAATTTCGAACTCTTTCTTAACATTTTGTGCCAAGGGTCATCCACACATGTACACAACTCACTTCTAGGGTTCATAAGTACCTTTTCAAGCAAACTTCATTCAAATTTGGAATTATAGATGACTTCGACGTGTAGAAACCCAAAGTTCCTTTTTTTACTCTTTCTTGACCTTTTGTGTCTGAGTTCGTCTACATTGGTACAAAACTTCTCTCCAGGTTTCATATTTTATGAACCAAACTTCTTCCAAATTCGGACTAAGAGCACATTTCGACAAGTAGAAACCCAAAGTTCGTCATTTTTAGTCTTTCTTTACCCTTTGTGAAAAAGTTCGTCCACGTTGGTACAAAATTCCTTTCTAAAATTTTGACTTCCGAGCACATTTCGAAAACTAGAAACTCAAAATTCGTCATTTTTGGACTCTTTCTTGACCTTTTGTTCCAAAGTTCATCCATACAGGTACAAAACTCCTGTCTAGGGTTCGCAAGTAACTTTTAAACCAAACTTCTATCAAATTTGGAAAGAAAGCACATATCGACACGTAGAAACCCAATGTTAGTCCATTTTGGACTTATTCTTGACCTTTTGTGTCAAAGTTCGTCCACACAGATACAAAACTCCTCTCCGGGGTTCATAAGTAAATTTTGAACAAAACTTCGTCAAAATTTGACTCTTTCTTTACCTTTTATTCCAAAGTTCATCCACACAGATACAAAACTCATGTCCAAGGTTCAAATGTACCTTTTGAACGAAAGTTCGTCCAAATTTGGAATTATAGGAGACTTCGTCATGAAGAAACTCAAAGTTTGTCCTTTTCGGACTTTTTCTTGACGTTTTGCGTCTAAATTCGTCCACCCTTGTCCAAAACTCGTCTCTAGGGTTCATAAGTATCTTTTGAACCAAACTTCTTCCAAATTTGGACTTAGAGCACATTTCGACAAGTAAAAACTAAAAGTTCGTCATTTTTAGTCTCGTTCTTTACTCTTTGTGCCAAAGTTCGTCCACGTAGATACAAAATTCTTTTCTAGGGTTCATAAGTATCTTTTGAACCAAACTTCGTCCAAATTTTGACTTGGAGGACATTTTGACAAGTAGAAACCCAAAGTTCCTCGTTTTTGGACTCTTTTCCCTTTTGGTCAAAGGTTCATCCATACAGGCACAAAACACTTGTAGGTTCATAAGTATCTTTTGAACCATACTTCGACCAAATTTGGGCTGAGAGTATGTTTCGACACCTAGAAACCCAAAGTTCGTCCTTTTCAAACTCTTTCTTGACCTTTTATGTCAAAGCTCGCCCACACAGGTACAAAACTCCTCTCCAGGGTTCATAAGTATGTTTATAACCAAACTTCGTCAAAATTTGGATTTGGAGCATATTTCGATAAGTAGAAACCCAAAGTTGGTCCTTTCCGGACTCTTTCTTGACCTTTTGTTCCAAAGTTCATCCACACAGATACAAACTCATTTCCAGGGCTCAAATGTACCTTTTGAACCAAACTTCATCCAAAATTGGAATTATAGCAGACTTCGACGTGAAGAAACCCAAAGTTCGTCCTTTTCGGACTCTTTCTTGACCTTTTGTGTGTATGTTCGTCCACCCTGGTCCAAAACTCCTCTCTAGCGTTCATAAGTATCTTTTGAACCAAACTTCTTCCAAATTTGGACTTAGAGCACATTTCAACAAGTAAAAACCAAAAGTTTGTCCTTTTTAGATTCGTTCTTTACCCTTTGTGCCAAAGTTCGTCCACATAGGTACAAAATTCTTTTCTAGGGTTCATAAGTACCTTTCTAACCATACTTCTTCCAAACGTTGACTTGGAGCACATTTTGACATGTCGAAACCTAAAGTTTGTCATTTTTGGATCTTTCTCCTTTTGGTCCAAAGTTCATCCATATAGGTACAAAACTTCTATCCTGGGTTCATAAGTAATTTTTAAACCAAATTTTGTCGAAATTTGGACTAAATCACATTGCGACACGTAGAAACCCAAACGTCCTTTACGAACTCTTTCTTTACCTTTTGTGTCAAAGTTCGTCCACATAGGTACAACACTCATCTTCAAGGTTAATAAGTATCTTTTGAACCAAACTTCGTCCAAATTTGGACTTGGAGTACATTTGGACAAATGGAAACCCAAAGTTCGTCATTCTCGGACTCTTTCTTGCTCTTTTGTGTCTAAGTTCGTCCACACTGGTACAAAACTCCTCTCTAGGGGTCATAAGTATGTTTTGAATCAAACTTCTTCCAAATTTGGACTTGGTTCATTTCGACAAGGAGAAACCCAAAGTTCGTCCTTTTTAGTCTCTTTCTTAACTCTTTGTGCCTATCCAGGGTCAATACTCCTATCCAGTGTCCATAAGTAACTTTTAAACCAAACTTTAATCAAGATTGGACTGAGAGCACAATTCGATACGTAGAAACCCAAAGTTCGTCCTTTTCGAACTCTTTCTTGACCTTTTGTGTCAAAGTTCGTCCACATAGGTACAAAATTCCTCTCCAGGGTTCATAAGTATGTTTTGAACTAAACTTCGTCCAAATTTGGACTTGGAGCACATTTCAACAAGTAGAAACCCAAAGTTCATCCTTCTCGGACTCTTTATTGACATTGTGTGCCAAGGGTCATCCACACACATACAAAACTCATTTCCAGGGTTCATAAGTACCTTTTGAACAAAAGTTCGTCTAAATTTGGAATTATAGCAGACTTCGACGTGTAGAAACCCAAAGTTCGTCATTTTCAGACTCTTTATTGACCTTTTGTTTCTATGTTCGTCCACATTGGTACTGTCACACCCCTTCCCTGATTACCCTCTTAATCTAGAAGAAGATGTGATGGTAGCAGTTACTAGACCCATTGCCAGCACTTACCATCTTAAACCCTCTAACCTGAGTACCAACCTGATAAACATTATTTATGTACACAACCAATACGCCCTCGTAAGGCCCTAAATAATATTTTACATAATCACATGCAACAGTCATGACATAACATTTACAGGAAAAATATTTACAACAAAGTTCTGAACTCTCTCAAAACATATGTACATAGATAAACCATCAACCTAAATTCTTCTTAACAAGCCGAGCCTTTCAGTGGCAAGCAGCAGCAGGATCAACTTTATGAAACCTGACTGCTACCTGGAAAAGGAAAACATAGAAAATTTGTGAGCTGGTAGCACAGTGAGTGACTATAAAATCATATTACACCATGCCTTACATTATTATAAACATGTAAATATATTGAAGAGCATCTCAAGAAACTTCCTCTAAACATAAACATTGATAAACATTCTTAAACATAATTAAACATCACTACTCCTTAGTTGAGAACGAGCATACATCGCTCTAGTTCCCAACGTCTGTCACCGGCTAAGAGACCCATACTTCGGCCTCTCTTTGCTGATATATGGCCTAGGAGACCCATACTTCGACCTCTCATTCAGAACTACCTACGTGCACGTAGAGTTTTCTAAGTACCATCAACACCTTAGGTACTATTACCTAGATACCTTCTCCGTGTCCTTCAGTACCGGGTTATTTCCTAGCATTAAATCAAGCTCAATTGCATACCATGTACACAAAGACTCATACTATCATAGCCTTCCTCCAAAAACGCATGCTTTTCAATCATAGGAACTTAAATTTTTTAATGAATTCACAACATACCTTGGCATGCGTTTAAACATATACAAGCTAGAGAAGAAATGTTATGCAATTCATTAAACATTTGTTGCTTGAGAAAGTACAAATTCATCATCAACATCACTGTAACTTACATGGTCTTTTATACATAAGCATTGAAAGCATTAAGTTCATTTTAGTCACTCACAACTCGTTTGGGCTCTTAACAGGTTATATGCCTCTCTAGCTCCTCTTGGCCTGAAAGAACATAATTCCCGGTTAGATTCCTTAGAATTCTCATCAAAATGCTTCAAATAGTTTGCTTACTAGTGAAATTTTCATCAACAAATTCAGCATTATTAGCAAGATGATCATCATGAGCAAGATTATCCTCATGAGCGAGATTCTCATGAGTGAGATCCTCATAAGCGAGATCATTCATTTCACTAGCAAGACTTCACCACAGCGAGATTTACCACTTTCTTGCGAAATTTGCCACTTTCTAGCGAGATTTGCCACTTTCTAGCAAGATTCTCTTCTTAAGCGATATTCAGCAAAAACCAGCGAGATTTTCATCCTTAGCGAGATCCACCTCTTCCTTATCTCGCTCTCATTCTCGTACATTTCGAATGGCACTGGTCTCACTTAATTTGCTCAGGTGATTTTCCAAAACCGACCTTCTGAAGTTCCTCTTCCTTTTGTACTTCCTACCGCCACCCATGTTCAAAGGTTAAACTGCCACCTCATCCAGCACTTAGTGCTTCTGGCAAAACTCAGTTACTTCCTCTTTAGTCCTTTCTTTCTTCTTCTTTCTCTTTTTTTTTTCCTTCATTTGTAATTTCCTTGTACCTACACCGTAAATTTTCCACTTATCAAATAATTAATATAACATCCTCATGGCTAAACATGCTTATATAGGAAACGTAGAATTCGTGGTTTACAGGAACAAAACACCTCTCAAGGGTTCATAAGTATCTTTTGAACCAAACCTCTTTCAAATTTGGACCTAAGCACAATTCTACAAGTAGAAACCCAAAGTTCATCCTTTTCAGTCTCTTTCTTTACCCTTTGTGCAAAAGTTCGTCCACATAGGTACAAAATTCCTTTCCAGGGTTCATAAGTACCTTTTGAACTAAACTTCATCCAAATTTTGACTTGGAGCACATTTCAGAAGTAGAAACCAAAAGATCGTCATTTTTTTTTACTTTATCTTGACCTTTTGGTCCAAAGTTCATCCATGCAGGTGCAAAACTCCTGTCCATCATTCATAAGTAACTTTTAAACCAAACTTCATCCAAATTTGGACTGAGAGCACATTTCAACAAGTAGAAAACCAAAGTTTGTCCACATAGGTACAAAACTCCTCTATAGGGAACATAAGTATCTTTTTAACCAAACTTCTTCAACATTCATTTCGACAAGTATTCCAAAGTACGTCATTTATAGTCTCTTTCTTTACCCTTTGTGCCAAAGTTCGCCCGCAAAGATACAAAATTCCTTTTTAGGGTTCATAAGCACTTTTTGAACCAAACTTCGTCCATATTTTGACTTGGAGTACATTTCAACAAGTAAAAACCTAAAGTTCATCATTTTTGGACTCTTTCTTGACCTTTTTGTCCGAATTTCATCCATATAGTACAAAACTATTATCCAACGTTCACAAGTAACTTTTAAACCAAACTTTGACGAAATTAGGACTGAGAGCACATTTCAACATGTAGAAACACAAATTTCATCCTTTTCGGACTCTTTCTTGACCTTTTCTTGACCTTTCTTAAGTATCTTTTGAACCAAACTTCGTTGAAATTTGGAATTATAGTAGACTTCGACATCTAGAAACCCAATGTTCGACCTTTTCAGACTCTTTATTGACCTTTTGTGTCTAAGTTCGTCCACATTGGTACAAAACTCCTCTCCAGAGTTCATAAGTATCTTTTGAACCAAACATCTTTTGGGGACACTTTCTTGACCTTTTGTGTCAATGTTCGTCCGCACATGTACAAAACTCCTCTCCCATAAGTATCTTTTATACCAAACTTCATCCAAATTTGGACTTGGAGCACATTTCGACAAGTAGAAACCAAAACTTCATCCTTTTTAGTCTCTTTCTTTACCATTTGTGCCAAAGTTCGTCCACATAGGTACAAAACTCCTTTTTAGGGTTCATAAGCTTTTGAACCTTCATCCAAATTTTGATTTGAAGCACATTTCGACAAGTACAAACCAAAAGCTCGTCATTTTTGGACTCTTTCTTGACCTTTTGGTCCAAAGTTCATCCATATAACAAAACTCTTGTCCAGTGTTCATAAGTAACTGTTAAACCAAACTTCATCCAAATTTGGACTAAGAGCACATTTCAACACGTAGAAATAAAAAGTTCATCCTTTGCGGACTCTTTTTTGACCTTTTGTGTCAAAGTTCGTCCACATAGGTACAAAACTCCTCTCCAGGGTTCATAAGTATCTTTTGAACCAAACTTTGTCCAAATTTGGACTTTGAGCACATTTCAACAAGTAGAAACACATAGTTCGTCCTGTTTTGTCTCTTTCTTTACCCTTTGTGCGACATCCACATAGGTACAAAATTCTATTCTAGGTTTCACAAGTACCTTTTAAACCAAAATTTGACAAAATTTGGACTGAGAGCACATTTCAACACGTAAAAACCCAAAGTTCGTCCTTTTTGGACTATTTCTTCAACTTTTGTGTCAAAGTTTATCTAACAGGTACAAAACTCCTCTTTTGGGTTCATAAGTTTCTTTTGAACGAAACATCACCCAAATTTGGACTTGGAGTACATCGACAAGTAACCCAAATTTCGTCCTTTGCGGACTCTTTCTTTTCTTTTTGTGTCAAAGTTCGTCCACACAGGTATAAAACTCCTCTCCAGGGTTCATAAGTATCTTTTGAACCAAACATCATCCAAATTTGGACTTAGAGCACATTTCAACAAGTTCACACAAAGTTCATCCTTTTTTGTCTCTTTCTTTACCCTTTGTGCCAAAGTTCATCCACATAGGTACAAAATTTTATTCTAGGGTTCACAAGTACCTCTTAAACCAAATTTTGACAAAATTTGGACTGAGAGCACATTTCAACCCAAAGTTCGTCTTTTTTGGACTATTTCTTGAACTTTTGTGTAAAAGTTCATTCAGATAGGTACAAAACTCCTCTTCAGGGTTCGTAAGTTTCTTTTGAACGAAACATCGTCCAAATTTGGACTTGGAGCACATCGAAAAGTAGAAACCCAAATTTCGTCCTTTGCGAACTATTTCTTGTCCTTCTATATCAAAGTTCGTCCACACAAGTTTGACTCCTCTCTAGGGTTCATAAGTATCTTTTGAACCAAACATCGTCCAAATTTGGACTTGAAGCACATTTTGACAAGTTTACGCAAAGTTCGTCCTTTTTTGTCTCTTTCATTACCCTTTGTGCCAAAGTTCATCCACGTAGGTACAAAATTATATTTAAGGGTTCACAAGTACCTTTTAAACCAAATTTTGACTAGGAGCCCATTTCAATACGTAGAAACACAAAGTTCGTCCTTTGTGGACTCTTTCTTGCCCTTTTGTGTCAAAGTTCGTCCACACTGGTACAAAACTCCTCTCCAGGGTTCATAAGTATCTTTGAAACCAAACTTCTTCAAAGTTCATCCATACAAGTACAAAACTTATGTCCAAGATCCATAAGTAATTTATAACCCAAACTTCGACCAAATTTGGATTGAGAGCACATTTCGAAATGGAGAAACCCAAAGTTCGTCCTTTTCGGACTCTTTCTTTACCTTTTGTGTTAAAGTACGTCCACACAGATAAAAAACTCCTCTCTAGGGTTCATAAGTATCTTCTGGACCAAACTTCATCCAAATTTGGACTTGGAGAACATTTCGACAAGTAGAATCCCAAAGTTCGTCCTTTTCGGACTATTTCTTTACATTTTGTGCAAAGGTTTATCGGCACAGATACAAAACACTTTTCCAGGGTTAATAAGTACCTTTTGAACCAAAGTTCGTCCTAATTTATAAATATAGCAGACTTCGACATTTAGAAATCAAAAGTTCGTCGTTCTCAGACTCTTACTTGACCTTTTGTGTGTAAGTTTGTTCACACTAGTACAAAACTCCTCTACAGGATTCATCAGTATCTTTTTAACCAAACTTCTTCTAAATATGGACTTGGAACACATTTCAACAAGTAGAAATCCGAAGTTCATCCTTTTTAGTCTCTTTCTTTACCCTTTGTGCCAAATTTCGTCCACATTGGTACAAAATTCTTTTCTATAAGTACCTTTTGAACCATACTTCGTCCAAATTTTGACTTGGGGTAAATTTCTACAAGATGAAACCCAAAGTTTCTCATTTTGGGACTCTTTCTAGTCCTTTTGGTACAAAGTTCATTCATACAGGTACTAAACTCCTGTCCAGGGTTCATAAGTAACCTTTAAACCAAACTTCGACCAAATTTGGACTGAGTACACATTTCGGAACATAGAAACCCAAAGTTCATCCTTTCTAAACTCTTTCTTGACCATTTGTGTCAAAGTTCGTGATGTGAATTCAACCATTGAACCATTGCATGTACCTTAAGGACCAATTACAAGAAGCAAGGTAAAGAAAATTCAAGAGGCATTCACACTACATCTTAAAAAACTAGCAAATTCACAAGAACCGACCAATAATTTTGAGACCAAAGTTTTATATAATGTTAGTTCGATGAGTCAAAAAGAGAATGACATGAAGATGGTACTGGAAAAGTCCTATAGTTTGGAAGATGGCACGATGGCAAAAAAAAGTGTGCAGATTTTGTGAAGAAATGTTGTCTGTGCACTATATGGGAAAATGTGATGTCAAACCTTATCAAACGTGCATAACTTTTTTGCTGCCTTCTAGAGAAGATATTTAAGACAATTTGAAGACTTTCTACATTCAGTTTTGCATTTTGACTTATAATTTAGTATGCAATTATGTTTCAAGTTTCTAGGTATTATTTTCTATAATTTGCAATTAATTGTATTTGAATGACTTTTGAGTTTCTTGGTCAATACACGACCATTTGGCCTATAAAATGGCTTGTAATGTTCTTCAAAACTCAGATTATTGATAGTAAAAAAGCTTATGCTTATTCAACCCTTTGGTGTTATCTTTTTCTTTCAAATCTTGCTTAAGATTTGATATTTAAATCAATTCATTGAATTAGTCCTTGAATCAAGCTAATTCTGGAGCGAGTTGTCTTAGGATCTAAGTGACCATCATAGATTCTAAGTTTCGATCTAAGGAGCTTTATTTTGTGATTATTTTGGCAAAGATCCTAGAAGGAGCTCTAGCTTTGTATCCAACAAGCCTTGCGGGCGTTTATCATTTGGTATCAGAGCATTTGTTCATCGTACTTGGCCGACTTTAAAGGTGTTATCTGTAACATCTATTTCAAGTTTTTTTTCTCCATAGCAATTTGCTTACATCGTGTAACAACAGACATACTAACAACTTGGTCTGAAAAGTTTCTTCAAATTAGCTCTTTAGATCAATAAAGAAAAAAAAAATCACGCATAGAAAAAATGGTTAGACAAAAAAAAAAAAAAAGAAAAGAAAAAAAAGTCAGCAAAAAAAAAAAAGAAGAAAAAAAACATTAGCAAAAAAGAAGAAGAAAAGAAATCAAAGATCCAAAGCACATGAAAATTTCTTGTCATTCATTTGAGAAAAAAAAATCTAGATTTGTTTTATTTTTAGCCTAAGTTGAGTTGATCATTTTGAATTGGTTTTCTTAATCAAACTTTTAGTGAGATTGCACCAAAAATATAAGCCAACCCTTACATCTTTGACCTAGTACCAAAAGTCTACCCTTGAGTGATAAACACAAGTGTTCTTGAGTGAAATTGGTGAGAAGTGTGATGAGGTCCTTTTATTACTAACTTTAAAATGTCACAGGGTGAAGGAGTACCACAAGTACAAGATACTAATATGGCTATTCTTCAAGCCATTCAAGGCATGATGGAAATGATGACGAAAGATAGGCCAGAAAGGAGGGCACAACAACAAAGAGTCTTACAAGAATATGAGGAAGTATTTGACTTAGTTGAACAAGAAAGACAAATTAGAGGAAGAGGAAACGTGAGAGGAAGAGGAAGATATAATATGCACCCTAGACGAGGAGAAAGAATCCATGAAGATAGAGATAGTGGAATCAAGCTCAAAATTCCACCATTTTGTGGAACGTCGGATGCGAAGGCATACTTGGAATGGGATAGGAAGATAGAACATGTGTTTGATTGCAACACATTTAGTGAGAATAAGAAGATGAGACTTGCCATTGTCGAATTCAGTAACCATGCAGGAAATTGGTATCAACATCTCAAATCTAAGAGAAGGAGGAAAGAGGAGGATCCCATTGAAATTTGGGAAGAACTTAAAGAAGCCATGAGAAAGAGGTATGTTCCAAAACATTATGAAAGAGATTTGAGAACTAAATTGCAAGTTTTGAGGCAAGGAACAAAAAATGTAGCTGAATATTATCAAGAGATGGAAACTTTGATAGAAAGAGCAAATATTCAAGAAGAAGAAGAAGACACCATGTCTAGATTCCTTGGAGGTTTAAATCGATAAATTGCTCATATCATTGATAGATATCCTCAACTATACTTGGAAGATATGTATCATTATGCAATCAAAATTGAAGAACAATTGAGAGAAGAAAAGGAAGATTCCAAGAGGTATAATTCTAAAGCTAATACCTTTTCAAATTCTAATGTTTGGAACAAGGATGGTTTTGTGAATAGGGGTGAAGCAAAAGGGAAGTTTGTGGCTTCTAAAAGAGTGGAAGTTGGTAGCACCTATACTAAAAAGAATGAAGCTTCAAAGGAGGAAAGAAAGAAATCTAGTTCCATTCAATTTGGAAGTGCAAAGGATTTGGGCACATGAGCAAAGATTGTGTCAATAAAAAAGTCATGGTCATAAGAAATGGAATTATTGATTCAGAAGATGAATGTGATGAACAAGGTGGCAGCCTTGAGGAAGAATCCGAAGCCTTTGATGATGAGTACATTGAAGAAGGTAACTCCATATCCTTAGTTGCAAGAATAGTACTTAATGTGCAAATCAAGGAGGAGAAAGTTGAAGATCAAAGGGAGAGCTTATTTCACACAAGGTGCTTGATTGAAGGAACCCCATGTAGCTTGGTGATTGATAGTGGAAGTTGCACAAATGTTGTAAGTAGTTTTCTTGTAAAAAGACTCCAGCTCACTACTCGTCCACATCCAAAATCATATAAACTTCAATGGTTAACAAACAAAGGAGAATTGAAGGTAAACTCCCAAGTTCTTATTTCTTTTACTTTGGGAAGATATAAGGATGAGGTTCTTTGCAATGTAGTACCTATGCATGCGGTTGATATGTTATTGGGTCGACCTTGGCAATATGATAGAGAAGTCACATATGATGGTTTGTTGAACAAGTACACATTTAATTTGAATGGGAAGAAGTTTACTTTGCTTCCATTATCTCCATATGAAGTACAATGCGATCAAGTGAAATTAGAAAAGAAAAGAAAAGAATTTGAGGATCAAGAGAGGAGAGAATAAAGTAAGTTAAAGGAGAAGAGCGAAAAAAAAAAAAAAAGAAAAAAGTAAGGGGCAAAAGATGAGTAAAAACCAAGAGAGAAAAAAGAGTGATTTTGAGGAAAAAAGAAAGAGTGTGAGTTTGGTTATGAGAAAGGGGGAAGAGAGGAATATGTTTTCATTCGAAGCACCAAACTTTGTACTTATGTGCAAAGGAATGTATTTAATAACTAAACCTAACTCTAATGATGGTTTGCCTAGTGCTTTTAAATCTCTTTTGCAAGAATTTAATGACATGTTTCCACATGAAGATGCACCTACGGGTCTACCTCCTTTAAGAGGAATTGAGCACAAAATTGACTTCATACCCGGGGCAACGCTTCCAAATATGGCGGCATACAGGACCAATCCAATCGAGGCTAAAGAAATTCAAAGGCAAGTGGAAGAACTCATGGATAAAGGTTATGTTCGAGAAAGCATGAGTCCTTGTTCGATTCCAGTCATTTTAGTGCCCAAGAAAGATGGAACATGGAGGACGTGTGTTGATTGTCGAGCCATCAACAAAATAACGGTAAAGTATCGACATCCTATTCCTAGATTGGACGACATGCTAGATGAATTACATGGTGCAAAATTGTTTTCAAAAATTGATCTTAAAAGTGGTTACCATCAAATTCGAATGCATGTGGGAGATGAGTGGAAAACGGCTTTCAAAACAAAATTTGGTCTTTATGAGTGGCTTGTTATGCCATTTGGTCTTACCAATGCACCAAGTACTTTTATGAGGCTAATGAATCATGTTTTGAGAGAATACATTGGAAAATTTGTTGTGGTATACTTTGATGATATTCTTGTTTACTCTAAAAATTTGAATGAACACATGTTGCATGTCAAGACAATTTTGCTTAAACTTAGAGAAGAAAAGCTTTATGCCAATTTCAAAAAGTGTAGCTTTTGTCTAGACTAAGTCAATTTCTTAGGATTCATTGTTGGAAAGGATGGAGTAAAAGTTGATGAAGAAAAGGTCAAGGCTATTCGAGAGTGGCCAGCACCCACCAATGCAACCGAGGTGAGATCTTTTCAGGGTTTGGCTAGTTTTTATAGAAGGTTTATTAAGGATTTCAGTAACATAGCCTCACCATGGAATGAACTTATTAAAAAAAAATTGAAATTTGAATGGAAAGAAAAGCAAGAAAATGCATTCAATGAATTGAAAGATAAATTGACTAATGCACCTTGCCTTGCTTTACCTAATTTTGACCAATCTTTTGAAATTGAATGTGATGCAAGTAGGATAAGGATTGAAGCTGTTTTAATGCAAGAAAAGAGGCCAATCATGTTCTTTAGTAAGAAGTTAAATGGAGTACAACTTAGCTACCCCACATATGATAAGGAATTATTGCACTTGTAAGGGCTTTGCAAGTTTGGCAACATTACTTGTGGCCAAAAGAGTTTGTCATCCACACGGATCATGAAAGCTTGAAGCACCTCAAAAGCCAAACAAAGTTGAATAAGTGGCATGCTAAATGGGTAGAGTTCATTGAGACATTTTCATATGTCATTCATTATAAGAAAGGTAAGGATAATGTGGTGGCTGATGCATTACCAAGAAGGTATGCATTGTTTTCTTCCCTTAGTGCAAAAATTCTTGGTTTTAAACACATGATTGATTTGTACAAAGTAGAGACATCTGAATTTCATGATGTGTATATTCAATGTTTAGAAGGGAAAAACGTGCATGATTATAGTGTTTGATGAAATGCTTTTTAGGAAAGGAAAACTTTGTATTCCTAAGTGTTCCATTCGAGAGTTGCTTGTGAAGGAAGCTCATGGGGGAAGATTAATGGAGCATTTTGGGGCATTTAAAACATATAACATGTTGGCTGAGTATTTTTATTGGTTGAAAATGAGAAAGGATGTGAATAAAGTGTGCAAACAATGTTTCAAATGTAAGGAGGCTAAGTCTAATACACAACCACATGGTCTTTACACACCTTTAGATGTTTCTAGTGGACCTTGGGTTGACATTAGCATGAATTTTGTTTTAGGACTACCAAAGACTAGGAGACATCATGATAGCATTTTTGTGGTAGTTGATAGGTTTAGTAAAATGGCACATTTCATACCATGTAATAAAACAGATGATGCTACTAACACAGCTAATCTTTTCTTTAGGGAAGTAGTTAGATTGCATGGAATTTCTAAGACCATTGTTAGTGCAAAATTTTTAAGCCATTTTTGGAAAGTTTTGTGGGGTAAGTTGGGAACTAAGCTTTTGTTTTCAACAACTTGTCACCCACAAACCGATGGGCAAACTTAAGTGGTTAATAGAACATTGCGAACTTTGCTTAGGTCATTAATTTCTAAAAATCTCAAGTCTTGGGAGGATACTCTACCTTTTGTAGAGTTTGCTTACAATAGAGCAATACATAGCACCACTCATTGTTCACCTTTTGAGGTTGTGTATGGCTTTAATCCATTAACTCCGTTAGATTTGTCACCCTTACCACCTAATATGTTTACTAGTGATGCAGCTGTTTCAAGAGCAGAATACATCAAAAATTTACATAAAGAAGTCAAAGAAATGATTGAAAAGAAGAATCAAAAGCTTGTCAATAGCAAGAACCAAGGGAGAAAGAAAATGATTTTTAAACCTGGTGATTGGGTTTGGGTACATCTACGAAAGGAAAGGTTTCCAGATCAAAGGATGTCTAAACTTCAACCAAGAGGAGATGGTCCATTTCAAGTGATAGAGCGGATCAATGATAATGCCTACAAATTGGATCTTCGAGGTGAGTACAACGTAAGTTCTACTTTCAATGTGGCTGATTTGACTCCTTTTGATGTAGGGAATGAAGACCTTGATTTGAGGACAAATCCTTTTAAAGAAATGGGGTATGATATGAATTCAACCATTAAACCATTGCATGTACCTAAAGGACCAATTACAAGAAGCAAGGCAAAGAAGATTCAAGAGGCATTCACACTACATCTTCAAAAACTAGCAAATTCACAAGAACCGACAAATAATTTTGAGACCAAATTTTTATAGCATGTTAGTTCAATGAGTCAAGAAGAGAAGGGCATGAAGATGGCATGGGAAAAGTCCTATAATTTGGAAGATGACATGGTGGTCAAAAAAGTATGCAAATTTTGTGAAGAAAATGTTGTCAAGTGTGCACTGCATGGGGAAATATGATGTCAATCCAGTCAAACGTGCATATCTACTTTGTCACCTTCTAGAGGAGATATTTAAGGCATTTTGAAGACTTTCTACATTCCTAGTTTTGCATTTGGACTTATAATTTAGTATGCAATTAAGTTTCAAGATTCTAGGTGTATTTTCTACAAATTGCAATTAATTGTATTTGAATGACTTTTGAGTTTCTTGCATCCACGACCATTTGGCCTATAAAATGGCTTCTAATGTTCTTCAAAACTCAGATTATCTAGTAAAAAGCTTGTGCTTATTCAACCCTTTGGTGTTGTTTATTTCTTTCAAATCTTGCTTTAGATTTGATATTTAAATCAATTCATTGGATTAGTCTTGATCAAACTAATTCTGGAGTGAGTTGTCTTAGGATCTAAGAGTGACCATCATAGATTCTAAGTTCGATCCAAGTAGCTTTCTTTGTGAGTGTTTGCAAGGATCCTAGAAGGACCTCTAGCTTTGCATCCAACAATCATCACGGGCGCTTATC
>NW_028326641.1:0-18461 GCF_027475165.1 Benincasa hispida
AGATTTGTTTCAAAATACGAAGGAATCAGATTCTATTTCTATATTCAAGTTCATAATATATATATATATATATATATATGAGCAACAATTTTTTGAAATTTAGAAACAAAGAAAAAAATACATTTTATTTTATTTCTACTTTTTATCATTCCGAGTATCAATAGTTTATCTAATGTACTTTATGTTTCTTGTATTAGTTAACCGATATACTTTATATTTAATATATCAATCAACTGGTATACTTTATATTTAGTATATGGGTCAATTATAGAATTGATATATACTAATTTATCATTCATTATAACAAAGATATCAGTCAAATTTCTATCTCTTGTTATTGTTCATGGAATAAATTTGAATCTTTATTTTCATTATTTTAGAGTATTAATTTTCTAGTACATCATCATCCACTTACAATTATTCAACTCGTCATATTGGTAACCATAATGAATTATATATGTTAATAAACTATTGTTACACTAATATTAGGCCGGAAGTTGAATTTTGAATGACTGATTATCTACAACTGATATACTAGAATAAATATATTTGTAAAAAGTAGCAATATACTAACGATCATACATTAGTGTCATACATTAAATGAATTTTGAACTGACATTGATACACTCTAATAAACCAATATTATACAAAAAAATCAATTTAGAATGATTGTAATTGATATATTTTTTTTGATAAGGTGACGGACATATTGTTGATACACCAATAAAGAATGATGTTGATATAGTATTGATATGACAATGATATACTTGAAATAATTTTTAATGATTACTTATATACTATTGTTACACCTTTGTTAAATTTAAATAAATCTTGAACGAGTATTGATAAACTTCTGGTACACCACTGTAACATCATACTTTGTATTGTATTTAGAACGACTAATGATATACTATTAATACATTGATGATATAATTGAAATGCGTTATGAATTAATACTTATATAAAATTGAAATACCAAATATTATTTTTTTTAAGGATATCATTTTCAATGATCTACTTCATATTTGATATATGTATATCAATATTATGCTTTTCTTTCTATAGATATGAAATATCAATCAACCGAAATACCAAATATGAAACACGTACACTGTACAATTGAGATAGCAAATTAAATGTAACTAATATACATTAAAATCATATCAAAATTTAAAAAATAAAACAAATTAATTGATATACTTTATATGTTAAGGAGTCGGTCATCATAGGAAGGAATTACCTCAATCACGTTTGAAAACTCCTCTTATTCCAAGTGAATTCCCACAACAGTAATAAGAATAACACCGATTATCTAATTGATAAGAAATCCCAAGAAAGCTAAACAGATTTGGCTTGAAAGATTGATAGATGAACAAGAAGAAATGAGAACTTGTTCCTAATTTCATGATTTCGAACTTCCATAATCTAATCGATCAAACTAGATTGAAAGTTCTAAAACATGCATTTTAAGCATAAGAATACAAAGAAAAGCATAAAGCATAAAGCATGAGAGAATAAAATCTAAGAAATTTTCAATCAAATTCAAATTATTCTTATCATTATATTTTGCATGTTAGTTGACACAATTAATGAAATAATTAAGATATACCAACAAAATTAGGTAAAAAAAATTGAAAGCACAAGAAAAACTAACGCCAAAACTTAAATACCATTGCAATCGAACTAATCGAAGGAAAAAAAAAAAACTTCATATCAAAACAAAATAAAAAATAAAAAACAACTTTTACTATAACATTGTTAAATAAAATTATAATACATTAGTTGCATACATAATATAGTTTAAATAAAGTATTTCAGTTTATTGATATACATGAAGATAAAATTAGAATAATAATCAAGACGAAATTCAAATTAAATTTTCCTTTTGCTATATTTACGATTTAAAAAAATAACTATGGCTAGATTTGTGTAAATACTCTATTATATGTGTATACATATTCATAGATATTTCGAAATATCTTTTCTAAAAGAAAATATATACGCCTTAAGAAAATTGTGTGAGAGAGGTCACTAACATGAAATGTGGGTGGGAGTAATGGGGCAGCTATAGAAATGTGGAAACTATTGTAAATTTAAGAGCACAACAGCATACAATAGAAACACATGAAGAAAATATAGTATACATAAATAGATATTAAATAAAATAAAATAAAATAAAATATATAAATAAATAAAATAAAATAAATTAACAAGAGATAAAATAAGAAATTTCTCTAAAATCTTCACTTTCTCCAATTTTTCTAGATTTTGTCCAAAGTGTATATATCTTACAAAACCGCATAAGATGCAACTATTTATAGGCAATTTGGTAAGTAGGAGGTGGATTACATAGACACTAAGAATGAGTATTTACAAAACATATGGGTATATACATGGAGTGCAGAGGGAGTGACATTTGACTTTTTGACACTACGAATGAGTACTATTTTACACATAATTTGTGATATTTATAATACTTTTCCTTAGATACATTATATATATATGAAATATGTCTCGTTAAAACCTTACTAGAAAAAAAAAATCTATTGGAAAAAAAATCCTAGTGAAGGAAAAATAGTACATATTTCATATAATCTAAGACTCTTAAAAAGAATATAGTATATTTAGTCTCCTCATGGAAACATCACTTGAGATCTCTGAGTCGCTACATTTCAATATTGTGGATCAGTTTTTCAAAGGTTGCGGTAGGTAATGCTTTTGTAAATAAATCTGCCAGGTTATCTTTCGAACAAAATTTGTTGTACAGCGCTGTGGCCATTTTCTTCAACATCATGAGAATAGAAAAGCTTCGGAGAAATATGTTTTGTTC
Organism: Benincasa hispida; assembly: GCF_027475165.1. NCBI lineage: Eukaryota > Viridiplantae > Streptophyta > Magnoliopsida > Cucurbitales > Cucurbitaceae > Benincasa > Benincasa hispida. Next base: position 2,831 of record NW_028326641.1, read on the forward strand.
TATCTCTTTTAATATATCCTCCTTTGATTTAGGATATGCATGTTGTGTTGCCTTCGTATAATATCGTTGGAAAATTTTTATTAGAAGATAAACCACATATTCTATGAATGTGATGAGTCATTGATATTAGCCATACACATTCTCAACTAGCCCCGTGAATTACAAGAATTTCACCATGTTTAGTTCAGTCTGTTTCACCAATCGCCATGATATAGCAGTTCCTCCATATGTGAACAAATAACCTGTTTGAGTTTTTGCTTTGTGGGGATCAGATAAATATCCAGAATCTACATAACCAACTAGATCAAATTTTGATTTATTTGAATAAACCAAACGTATATCTATCGTTCCTTGGAGATATCAGAGTATATGCTTAATTTCATTCCAATGTCTTTTCGTTGGAGAAGAATTGTACCTTGCCATTGAAGGAATTAAATATCGTGCAATGGAAGACTTCAGAATCAATAAGTAGTTAACTACATTTATTTTGAGTTTAAGCATGTTGTTCAGATGATATTCAGAAGAGGGTTTGAAATTCATATTACCTTTGAAGATTTCCTTCACAAATTCAGCTGAAATCCACCAAGATAGAGCTTGAAACTTCAAGAGGATGACCACCAAGATCTTTTCCACTATGCTCAAGCTGGAACGTGTGGTGGAGACACTTGAAACAAGTTGAATTGATGAGGAACAGCGAGGGATGCATAGGGCTTTCAGTTTTCACTTCAGCAAGTAAAACTCAAATTGCTTGATGATCTTCATGCATAGAGGTATTATATATAAGTAAAAATCATGCAACCCAATAGGCTGCATGGAGGGTTGATAACGGGCAGAAATAGACGTTATCATAGTGCTAAGTTATTAAACAATGTTGAATTGCGTTGATAAAATATGTGAAATTGCATCCATTAAGCATAAATTCTATAATATTGCGATCGCATGCGTTCAGCGCATTCAAACTATTGAATTTTGTATTTTTGTGCAGAATATGTGTTAACGCAATGTAAGATTGTGATCATAAGAAATTATCGGTCGAGTGCAACTTCACTGCAAGACTTTGTATTGATCATGTTGGAAAACATTCACCCGAGAAAGAACGCCACAACATGGTCAACGCAACATGGTGGGCGCATCTGGGTGAAAGGCCAATTAAGAGTGATGGGACAGAAAGCTGATGATAGTCGAATCCAAATTAAGTTGACAGCCGATAACGGTCACAAAGTACATTCAGTTTTATCGGTGACAATCATCTGACGTATTAGTTAGGAATTAAAGTTGTCCCATCTGTACAACCAGGAGAGAGAAACCGCCTTTCACAATTGATGTCTTATAAATACCAAATGCATCCTTCAGAAAGGGGGTTAACAAGTTGATCGCCTTACATTCAGTTGCTTCTGTTCATAGTTTTATTTCCATTTTAAGGCGGAGCAAGAGAAGAATGGTGGCACCGGAGATCGCCTAGGGAAACTCGAGAGAGAACCTTAGGGCGTAAGGGTAGAGAGCAGGCCGACTCTCGTGAGAGCGAGAATATCTTTAGAGCACGAGTAGAAACAGTGTAAACGCCTAGCAGTAAGAAATTGCCACCAGGCTCTTTACTTTACTTGCATTGATCTTTGTACTTCATCTTCATATTTATTCAATGAAAGTTCTATTTCTACATCTGCTCACTCTTTTAATACGCATGAGTAGCTAAGCTAATTGAATGGGTTGAGAAGAACTAAGCGAACATGACCTAGGAAGTTCATTGCTTGCGATTGTCTTGATTTATGCTGTGAAAATACCCTTTAGAGTTACTCAAGAGAGAGAGTCTAAAGAAAGAACCTAATTCCTTGAGAGAGCTAGGTTAGAATCTGGACTTGAAAGAGCAAGACTAGGCTTGCATAAACAAGAGATAGGGACTTAGATATAAGCTCTATTTGTCAACTTGCATCGCATGCATCTTATGAATAGGAATGATATTACGTGGTCACATATTTGTCTTGTCATTGCATAAATAGGAATAGAGGTTTATGTGTAAATCTTGTAGACTTATCGCATATTTATCGCATGCGTTCTAGCCTTAGAAGTCGTGATATTCACACCGAGAGGTGGTCTACTGTTGTATCCATGTTGCATGATCGCAAGTATGAATGCATTTTAGGGAGTGTTAGCCGAAACCTTTCTCAACCCGTTCACCGCATATTCATCGCATTTCCTATTTACCAACCCTTTTCAAAGTCCACCTCATTTTATTTATTTTCAATCAACGCAATCAACAAACCAAACACCTTATTTATTTTCCCGGTTACCGCAAAGTTTTCATAAAAAATTATCAACACAATCTATTTTCACAAGTCCCTGTGATCGACCCTGGACTTACCAGGAAACTCAAAGGAATTTACACTTGAATTCCGCTGGGAAACATGAGTGCACAACGCAATCCATCAACGCATATCATCCATATTTTCACTTAATAAAATAACGCATCAAGGGCACCACGTGCTTGGTGATTATATAAATTTACAATTGGATTTTGGTGATAATCCATCAAAATGTGGTTAGTGGATTTTTCCCAAAAATTGGGAAAATGCACTAACTTAAAATTATTTCAAAAATCATTTTTATTTTCATTTTTTAAAAAAATAGTTTTATAAAATTTATTCAAAAATAATTAATTTAAATAAAACTAATTTTAATTTATTTTTAATTGAACCTTTTAATTAAAATAATATTAATTTAATATCTAAATATTAAATTAATAAAATATCAATATCACTATCAAATCAATTTTATATTTAAATTATACTCAATTTCGTTTAATTTCAATTAAAATAAATGTTTATAATTGTATCATATACATGAAGGAACTCTTATCAAAGAGTACCTATAAGCGGAAGCAAGATCGTTCCAAATTCATTGCGATATAAATACAAGCATTCACAAACATACATACAAGTTATGCATTTTAGGATAAATTACGTCATGTTTTCAACAAATTAAATACAAAAGAACAAGAGAGTCACCTTTGAAGAACTTTTCTTCTCTTTATCTCTCGCTGTCGTCAAGAACAGTCCCTCTCGTTGTCGCTGCAATGCCAAGCCAATCGTCTACCAAATCTCGTTGTCGCTCAGCAAACGATCAGTCTTCTCCACGAATAGGTAGCAACTTAGACACCACCACTCAGTGACCTTGGTATTCTCAGAGTGAGAATCCAAGAGGTGTGACTATTACAATCTTATCACGTTACTCTAAAGCTAATCCATTTAGGAGCTAGTAGAGAGACCTTGCAGACCTACAGATCATGGGCTCTAATGATTCGAGATTAATTGACTAAACACATCACACCGAACTAACCCCCATTTGTTAACTAATGGGTAACTCCACTAAAGCCCATAGTTGAACTCTCTACACTGTAGATATATTATATCCACTCGATATAATCATGATTAGTAAGTTAACCCTTCACAGTTTGTTCGTAATAACAGCTAGATCAAATCTCTGTTTTACGCACGAAATTACCTCTTGATCTTTAAGTCCCATTGATCCTCTAATGAATAATTGATTTTTGATTCAATCAACAAGATGAGTCCCTCTTGGGCCAATGAGAGGGTGTGGTCCCTTGTTCAAGAGTCAGAATCAACACTTAAGGGAACAACCTCTCTGCTAACCCTAAATTGGGTAGGAGTGAATTCCATTTTGCAGGGCTATGTCCCCAGCTATTTGTCCGGTCTTGTCCCCAAAATGCGAGGCTTCTTGAGCAGTGATGTTGGACTGCTCTCAGTGTTGTTGATCAAAGAATAATCCCAAACAAATAGGAGTTCATAGTTAGCTCAGGATTAAGGTCAAGTTACCTAGGTCATCGCTTTGAAATAGTCAGTCTTAAACAGTAAACAGTATTATAACGTAAGAGTGCTGATTTCGTGGTCCGATCTTGTACAAAATTCATTTGCACAGGACGTCCCCACTTCTCATGTCCTAACATGTACGAATTAGGATTACTTCGTTTGTAGCACTTTACAGCTCTTTGTAACAATTAAAGTGTTAACAAAATAAGACACCTAACCTTATTCATATACTATAGATCATTTTTAACTATTTAATGGGTTTCAAGAACATACCTTTGAAGAACCATTGAAACCTTGATTTCAAGTTGCAAATTCCTCCAAATCATTGTGTAGACCACCACAAGATCTTCTCTACTATTCCCTTGGTGCTCTAGATTGAGTTGTGGGTCTCAAAATAAGCTAGAATCAAAGGAAATTAGGAGAAAGCTCACCGCAACAACCCAAAATGAAAAACATCTTCTTTGTCCAATTTTTTCAGAAAAATTCAATTGGTTTCAACTACCAAAAATCACTCCAATCTCTTCAATATATTGCAGACTATCATGCAAAGAGATTTGCTGCATGAGATGTAGCTCATGGTTGGAGTGAATGAATGTTGAAGATAATGGGTTTCATTGTGAGCAACTTGAAAATGAACATGAAAAAGCATATTTTCCCTTTATTATATGTTTTTGTGTAATTTTTCTATTTTCAAAATCTAAAATTGATTTCAAAATCATATTTTATTTCATCAAAATTTATTAATTTTAAAAATTAATTTCATAAATTAATGTTCTAATAAAATTAATAAATAATTATTTCAACAATTTAAATAATTCTAATTAATTTAATATCTAATTCCATTTGATTCTAATTTGAACGTTTGAAATTAACTTATCACACTACTCTAAAGCTAATCCATTTCCGAGCTAGTAGGGGGACCTCATGAACTTACACATCATAGGCTCCAAGATTAATCAGCTAAATTCATTAGACCGATCTAACCCCCATTCGTTAACTAATAGGTCACTCCATTAAAGTCCATAGTTGAACTCCTCTCACTGTAGGTATGTTAGGTCCACTTTATATAACCAAGATTAGTAAGTCAACTGTTCACAGGTTGTTTGTAATAACGGCTGAGTCGAATCTTTGTTTTACCCTTGAAATTACCTTTTGTTCCTTAAGTCCCCACTAATCCCCTAATGAACAATTGTTTTGTGATCCGATCAACAAAATCGAGTCTCTCTCGGACTAATGAGAGGGCGGAGCCCCTTGTTCAAGACCCTGAATCAACACTTAAAGGAACAACCTCTGCACTATCCCTAAAGCGGGTAGGAGTGAATTCCCTCTTGCACCTATATTCAGTCTTACCCCTGAAATGGCAATCTTATTGAGCCGGCGTTGTTGAGCCAACCCTCACCTATGCCAATCTAAGGGTAATCCTGAATAAACAGGAGTTCATAGTTAGCTTAGGATTAAGGTCAATTTACTTAGGTTATCGCTTTGAAATAGTCAGTCTTAAACAGTAAACAGGGTTATAAAGTAAAAGTGATTAATTTTATGGTCTGATCTTGTACAAACCCATTTGCACAAGGACACCACCACTTCTCATGTCCAACATGGACGAATTAGGATCACTTCGTTTATAGTACTTTACAACTCCTTGTAACAACTACAGAGGAGACCGTATCCAATAGTGTTACCAGAATAAGGTACCCAATCTTATTCATATACTATAGATTATTTTTACTATTTACTCCAACCTAATCCACCTTTATGTCTACAGATAAAGTTCAAGTACACATTTAATAGTCAATGGACTTTCAGATTTATTGGATTTCTATCAAACAATAGATCTATTCAATAACACCTTTATTTATTTTTCAGAATAAGATCTATTGTCTTCAAACCACGAGTTTTAGGACATAAAACCCAACAAACTCCCACTTGTTCTAAAACTCTCGTGGTAACTTACTTATCCGATATATAAGACTGAGTTTCTGAGTTTTATAGAGAAATACAATAACTAGGGCCTCCCATACCCATATTTTACCATCCAGTATCTTTATGCTGGATATTTCTCCTACTTGTCGAAGGTTATCTGGTATTCCTAATCCTACTAGGTATTTCTCCAACACTTTAGTCGAGAGAATCTTTGTAGACATTGTTTAATATACAATAGGCTTTTGAAGAAAACTATATGAGTATTACATCTTATTCTCAATAATGGCTAGGAAGCACATTTTCCTCCCACTACATTGAGGTACTCTCAACTCTTTGAGCAAGATGCATCTGACCTGTCTCAACAACTCTTTGTTAAGATCTAGAAATCTTTCAATTTTCTATACTTTGATCTAGCCATTTAAATATCTGAATATTTGGAAATAACTTTTGACAATTTGATTCTTAACAGAGGTTGCTAGAATAATTTTTTTGAAAATGAACATTTTATTTATCACAAAAATATATACAATTTGTTCTTCACAAGATTTTGCAAAAGCAAGTAACAATCAAGCAGTAACTTCTCCCACTAGATGAGCTGAGCAAATGGTCTAGGGGTCTAGTTAGCTTGGTTACCTTTCTCTGCTCTCTTTTCAGCAAGTTACCGAGGGCAGTATCTCCTCTAGTGCCCTTCTTCGTTGCAGTGGAAACATTTTCCTTTAACTGTAACTTTATCCTTGCCTTTCTTTCCAGCCAGCTTCTTCTTCCCTTTCCCTTTGCCTTTCTTCACAGGAATACTTTTATTCATTGAAGAGGAGGCAATATCAGGTTTGGAGGACATTTACCACTTCTTTGCAGTAGTAATATTTACTTCTGACACCAGACCCTTTATTCTCAACATTGTCTGGTAAGCCTGTAGCTCATTCAGTAGAGTAGTCAAGCTGTATTCAATTTTATTCATTAATGCATTTGTACATAATTGCAAAAAACTCATCAGAAGAGATTCTAGAATAAAACCAACTTGACTTCTCTCGTCAACGATAACATTGTTTACTTCTGCCACATTAAAGTAGACCATCATGTCCAGGACATGTTCACGAACAATTGTCCCAACTTTCATGCCGCTGTTGTAAACATTCTTGATGGCATCATACCTCAGAGTGAAGAAAGTTGTCCAAACATCCCTCGTAGAGATTCCATAATCTCTTTGGTAGCCACCACATCGGATAAGATGGCAAGGATATAAGCACGGGCTTTATCATTAGCCTTGACCCATCTGTCATATACATCCCAAACCTTTCTGTTTGTATTAGAACTAGAAATGGGAGAACAATACTCAGTGAAGACAAACCGTAAATCGTCTATCACAAGTGTCGTGTTCAAATTTGATTTCCAATTTACATAATTATCCCCGATGAGTTTATCTGATGCCAACGCTTGTATTTATTCAAGTCGTCATTCTGAAATTAAATCCAATCAAGTTTTAGCAATTTTAATAATGCACCCAAGATTATTCTTTTGAAACGATGCTACATCAATACATTCATGACTAAATATTATTTCTAGAATAACTCATATTCCGATAGTCATTTAGGTACCACATTTGGTCAGAAATTTTTAAAATTAAATAATTCTGTAAGTGTATACTCGCCATTTTAAGACCTAAGAAATCCTATCCATTTATGGAGCTTGAGTTGTTTCGAATCCTATGTTATAAACCTCCAAGGGGATAGCCGTCAAAAAATAAACGACTAGCAAAGGGCCACAAAAAGCTAACCAGCAGATGCAAGATAGCAATCTCATGATCCAAACTAATGAAAGAGACTGTAGGATATGATGACACATTTCCTTCACCCACTTACTATAAACTACTTCCTCCGTTCACCTTGATATTGACTCATACAAAACACTTTCTGTAGGGAGGTCACTCCCAGGGTGACACGAAGCGTCATATGAATCTCATGGTGCGAACTATGGGGAGACGTGCCAGTTGAAATCGTAAGCTTGTTTTCTGTTCGAACAACTTCCCCTTATTCATTCTAGTTTAAATTTAAAATAAAAAATACTTTCCGTTGGGACGTCACTTCCAGGGTGACACAAAGTACCGCTTAAATCTAGATTGTGAACTCTTAGGGATGTGAGAGCTAAGAATAACATATCGTGTATTTTATTAATCTCCCGCTGAAGTTTTCTAATAACTTTATCATATAGAAGTTATTGACTACCATTGAAGTATTCTAATTTTTGGGTAAAATTTATACTTAGATTCTTCTCCGGCTAACAAAAAAAAAACCCTAAGTCTATGTGGTTTATCTAAGTATCACACTTATAAATGGACTTAAAACTACGATGTCTAGATGATAAAACACTTTTATTACCTCACATCGCTCACGAATATTCATAAAACCGGTTACCAACGCTTAATTATTCAGCCATAATCTTTAGGTAGGAGGTTGTCCGTAGACTGTCAACTTAAGTACCCCCAGCCTTCAACATGATTATATATCGGTTGAGTTTGTAACCCTAGTTTTACAAGTTTAACAACCTATTTTAACTATTAAAACAAGTAGTTAACCTATATGAGCATGCAGTTGTTCTTCTTTATGGATTTTAAATGTCCAACCTAATTTACTAACAACTTATAAAACTTTGGACATGCCAAACATCCACAACATACAAGCATTCAATATTTAATATAACCATTATATTAAATTTAAGTAACCCTAACATGCATACTATATATTATAACATACTTTCAATGCATGTCGCATGCTTCCTACGGTGGGATTTTAAATCTAAATGGCATACTATATGCACATACAAGATTTATTTAATTATAACATACATCCAATGCATATATTATTAACCACAGACTGATATGGTTTTTGTTTTGGCAAAAATAAGCAAACGAAAGCCTAACTATTACAAAAATAGCTTTAACACCACTCGAACCGCTCCAAACCGCTTGAACCAAACCCGAACCAATTGAACTGGACCAGCAGAGTCTGAACTGAACCAACCAAAACAAAATTTGAAGCTGAACCCGACCAAACCTCAAGAAAATCGGCTGAACCGGCTGCTCTTGCTCTCGCATCTCGCTAAGGCTGATCATTTAGCAATGATGACCATCGTCATGCATTTTGCCTCATCGTTTAGTGTTTGCTTGGTCGTTTAGAAACTAACACATATCACTTAACAAAACTACATGATCGTGTAGTCTTTTCCTTCTATCGTATAGCATCATCGTCTATTGTCAGAGGATGCTACACAAACGCTTATTGTCCAACACTATCGTGCAACACCATCGTTTAGCACGAACAATTTACTACACAATCATTTAGCGCCATCGTTTAGCATCGCATCTTGATAGTTTAGTGCGCACACAAGGTAAGCGATCGCTTAGTGCTATCGCATAGCTCTTGATGCATTGCCCAGTTGCCACGCATAGGTAAACGATCGCTTAATACTATCGCTTTGCATTTCAACGCATCGCTTAGCTACCGCATAGAGGTAAACGATCGCTTAGTGCTATCGCATAGCAACTTAATGCATCACTTAGCTCCCGATCAAAGGTAAACGATCGTGGTAAGTGATCTTACAGCACTATCGTATAGCTCTCCACCTCATCACCTAGATCCCACCCGAAGCTACACGATCGTGTAGTGGCATCGTATAGCAATACAATGCATCGCTTAGCTCCCGCAGGTATACGATCGTCTAGCCCACAAAACCTAAACGATCAACGTCTGAAGCTACACGATCGTTTAGTTTTTTCTTCACATCGTCTAACGCATGAAACTAAACGATCACTTAGCTACTGAAGCTCAACGACGATATGAATAGAGGCTGATCGTCTGGAATTTGCAATTCGGCCTCTTCGCTTGTTTCTTCGAATTATAGCTTAATTACAACTTTAATGACTCCACGTAAATTACAGACTCTTGGGAAGACATATAAGCTCATTAAACAATAATTAAAGGCCAAGTTTATTGAATATGGGGTATAAAGATACCAAATGGTAGAAGAGGGGTATAGGATTCCCTAGTTTATTTGATTTCTATCAAACAATATATCTATTCAATAACGGCTATATAGAATTTTTTAGAAAAAGTTCTATTGTTTACAAACCAGGAGTTTTAGGGCATAAAACCCAACAAACTCCCACTTGGACTAAAACTCTAGTGGTAACTTATAAGACTGAGTTTCTAAGTTTTATCGAGAAATACAATAAACAAGGGAATCTCATACCCATCTTTTACCATTCGGTATCTTTATACCCGATATTTCTCCCACTTGCCCTAGGTTATCTGGTAGTCCTAGTCCTACTTGGTAATTCTAAAAAAATTTAGTTGAGAGAATCATTATAAACATGTTAGTATACAATAGGCTTTTGAATAAAACTATATGGGGATTACATCTTATTCTCAATAACGAGCACACTTTCCTCCCACTATATTGAGGTACTCTCAACTCTTTGAGTAAGATACATCTGGCCTGTCTCAACAACTCTTTGTTAACAGTCAGATCTAGAAATCTTTTAAACTTTCTATTTTTTGATCTAGCCATTTAAATATTTAAATATTTGCAAAATGGCTTTTAACAATTTGATTCTTAATAAAATTTGCTAGAACAAACATAATTTTTGAAAATGAACGTTTCATTTATCACAAAAATATATACAATTTGTTCTTAACAAGATTTACAAAAGCAGGTAACATCAAGCAACAACTTCTCCCACTGGATGAGCTGAGCAGACGATCCCAGGGACAAATTAGCCTGGTTACCTTTCTCTGCTTTATTCTCGGCAAGATACTAAGGGCAGTGTCTCCTCCAATGCCCTTTTTCGTTTATGTGGAAACATTTTTCTTTTGCAGCATTATCTTTGCCTTTCTTTCCAGTAGGCTTTTTCTACCCTTTCCATTTGCCTTTCTTCATAGGAACACTCTTATTCTTTGAAGAAGAGGCAACATCAGGCTTTGAGGACATTTCCCTCTTCTCGAAAGTAGTAACATTTACTTCTGACTCCAGACCCTTTGTTCTTGACTTTGTCTGGTATGCCTATAGCTTATTCAATAGAGTAGTCAAGCTTAATTTTATTCATCAATGCATTCATACAGAATTGCAGAAAATTCTTAAGAAGAGATTTTGAATAAAACCAACTTGATTTCTCTCGTCTATGACAATATTGTTTACTTCTACCACATTAATGTGAACCATGATGTCCAGGACATGTTCACGAACATTGGTCCTAAATTTCATGCGATTGTTGTAAACATATTTGATGGTATCATGCCTTGAGGTGAAGGACAATTGTCCAAACATCCCTCGTAAAGATTCCATAATCTCTTTGGCAGTACTTATATCCTCTTTTCCAACACATCAGATAAACTAACAAGGATATAAGCACGGGCTTTATCATTAGCCTTGACACATTTTTCATATACATCTCGAACATTTTGGTTTGTGTTAGAGCTATGAATGGGAGGACAATCCTTAGTTAAGAACCGCAAATTGTCTTTCACAAGTATCGTGTTCAAATTTTATGCCAACACTTGTATTATTGAACTCGTCATTCTGAAATTATAAATCCAATCAAGTTTTAGCAATTTTAATAATGTACCCAAGATTATTCTTTTGCAACGATACTACATCAAGAAATTCGTGACTAAATACTACCTCTAGAATAACTCATATTCCAATAGTCATTTAGGTACCGCTTTTGGTCAGACATTATTAACACTTAATAATTCTTTAAGTGTAGACCCGCCGTTTTCAGATGTCAGAGATCACTAAGTCCTAAGAAATCCTATCCATTTTTGGAGCTTAAGTTGATCCGAATCCTATGTTACAACCCTCCATAAGGATAGCCGTCATAAAACGACTAGTAAAGAGTCGATTAAAGCTAAACAGCAGGCGCAACATAGGAATCTCACGGTCCAAACTAACAGAAGAGACCGCAGGATATGTTGACATATTTCCTTCACCCACTTCTTATGAACTACTTCCTCCGTTCACCTTGATATTAACTCATACAAAACACTTTCCGAAGGGATGTCACTCCCAGGGTGACACAAAGCGTCATATGAATCTCACGGTATGAACTATGTGTTAGGTTTTATGTCTTAAAACTCGTGGTATGTAAACAATGGAGCTTATTCTGAAAATTCAATAAAGGTGTTATTAAATAGATCTATTACTTGAATAGAAATCCAATAAACCTAAAAGTCTCTTGACTATCTGATGAGTACTTGAACTTTATATGGAGACATAAAGGTGGATCAGGTTCGAGTAAATAGTGAAAATGATCTATAGTACATGGATAAGGTTGGGTACCTTATTCTGGTAACACTATTGGATACGACCTGCTCTGTATTATTACAAGGAGTTGTAAAGTGCTACACACAAACTGATCCTAATTCGTTCATGTTGAACATGAGGTGTGGGCGTATCCTTGTGCAAAAGCGTTTATACAAGATCTGACCACAAAATGAGTCACTCTTACTTTATAACGTTGTTTACTGTTTAATACTGACTATTTCAAAGTGATAACCTAGGTAACTTGACCTTAATCCTGACTTAACTATGAACTCCTGTTTATCTAGGATTGCCCTTAAACTTGCAAAGGTGAGGGTTGGCTCAACAGCACCGGCTCAATATGACTGCCATTTCAGAGGTAAGACTAGATAGATAGCTGGGGACATAGGGTGCAAGAGGGAATTCACTCCTACTCACTTTAGGGATAATAGAGATGTTCACTTAAGTGCTAATTCTGGGGCTTAAACAAGGGATCCCGCCCTCTTATTTGGCATGAGAGGGACTTGGTTTTGAGATTGGATCACAAAACAATTGTTCATTAGGGGATCGGTGGGGACTTAAGGAACAAGAGGTAATTTCAGGAGTAAAACAAAGATTTAACCCAGCCGTTATTACGAACAACCTGTGAAGGGTTAACTTACTAATCTTGGTTATATCGAGTGGACAAAATATATCTAAAGTGAGGGGAGTTCAACTATGAGCTTTAGTGGAGTGACCCATTAGTTAACGAATAGGGATTAGATCGGTCTAATGAGTTTAGCCGATTAATCTTGGATCGTTGGAGCCCATGATCTGTAGGTCCATGAGATCCCCCTACTAGCTCAGAAACAGATTAGCTCTAGAGTAGCGTGATAAGTTAATTTGAAACGTTCAAATTATAATCAAACAGAATAGGAGAAAATATATTTAAATATGATTTAAATATATGAAGATGAACTTGTGTAAAAATTAATTTAATATTGGATATTAAATTAATTATAATTATTTAAATGGTTTAAATAATTATTTATCAATTTTATTAGAAAACTAATTTATGAAATTAATTTGTAAAATTAATAAATTTTAATTTTAGAAATAAAATATGATTTTAAAATCAAAATGGATTTTTGGAAATGGAAAATTACACAAAACTTGAAAATGGGTTTTTCAAAATTCATCTTCAAGTAGCTTACAAGGAACCCACCTTTTCCTTTGGTTTACTCCAAGCATGAGCTGCATCCCATGCAATATATCTCTTTGCGTGATAATCTGCAATATATTGAAGAGATTGGAGTGAAGAAATGAGGATGAACCGACTGAATTGTTGTTGAAAAATTCAAATGAAGAAGGTGTTCTTCAATGGGTTCTGTTCAGTGAGCTTTCTCTATATTCCATTTGATTCCAGCTTATTTTGAGTCCCACAACTCAATCTAGAGCACCAAGAGGATAGTAGGGAAGATCTTGTGGTGGTCTACACAAGGATTCAGAGGATTTTGCAGTAGAAAATGGAGATTTCGTTGGTTCGGCCAAGGTATGTTCTTGAAACCCATTAAACACTGTTTTTAGAATGTTTCTTTTCAATCAAAATTAATGAATTAGAATGCTTATGGATCCTGATTCCCTTCTGCTGCATGCTGGTGTGGATCCAACAATTGGTATCAGAGAATTTTATAGCAATTAGTTTGGATTAATTCTGGTTTGGTGGGTGTTTTGTATGAAAATATGAAAGTGCTATAATGATATGGTTTTCTGAATTATATGGTTTTCTGAGTTATATGGTTTTCTGAGTTTTGGCCTTTAATTTCTCTTTGATTTCCCGTTTAAATTTGTAATTGGCTCTTGCTTGATGAGCTTTAATGTCTTCCCAACAGTCTGTAATTTATTTGGAGTCATTAGAGTTAAAATTCAATTGTAATTCGAAGAAACAAGCGAAAGGGCCGAGTTGCAGATTCCAGATGATCAACCTCTGTTCATATCGACGTTGAGCTTTAGTAGCTAAACGATCATTTAGCTTCATACGTTAGACGTTATGAATGAAAATTTAGACGATCGTCTAGCTTCAGGCATTGATCGTTTAGGTGTTGTGCGTTAGACGACTATCTACCTTTGGAGCTAAGCAATACGTTGTTTTGCTATGCTATGCGATAACTTGGGTGGGAGCTAAGCGATGCAGCGAAGAGCTATGTGATGGTGCTGAGTGATCGCTTACATGATCGTTTACCTTTGATCCGGAGCTAAGCGATGTGGTGATGGAGCTATGCTATAGTGTTTGACACTAAGCGATCGTGTATTTTCACCGGCGCTAGACGATGACACTATACGATAGAAGGAAAATACTATACGATCGTATAATTTTGTTAAATGATAGGCGTTGGTTGCTAAACGATAAAGCAAGCGCTAAACGATCAAGCCCATCGCATGACGATGGTCGTCAATACTAAATGATATGACTTAACGAGAATTTGGGCGAAGCAAGATCAGCCAGTTCGGTCGGTTATCTTGAAGTTTCATCCGGTTAAGCTTCAAATGGTTTTTGGTTGGTCCGGTTCAGTCTCTACTGGTCCGATTTAGACGATTCAGGTCCGGTTCAAGCGGTTTTGGAGCGGTTTAAGTGGTGTTGAAGCTGTTTTTGTAATAAGTTAGGCTTTTATTTGCTTGTTTTTGCCAAAACTAAAACCATATCAGTATGTGTTTAATTATTTATGCATTGGATGTATGTTATAATTAAATAAATCTTGTACGTGCATATAGTATGCCATTTAGATTTAAAATCCCACCATAGAAAACATGCAACATGCATTGAAAGTATGTTATAATTTGTTATAATATATAGTATGCATGTTAGGGTTTCTTGTATTTAATATAAGTGTTATATTAGATATTGAATCCCTGTATGTTGTGGATGTTTAGCATGTCTAATGTTTTATAAGCTGTTATAAAATTGGGTTAGACATTTAAAATCCATAACGAAGAACAGCTGCATGCTCACATAGGTTAACCACTTGTTTTAATTAGTTAAAATAGGTCGTTAAACATGTAAAACTAGAGTTACAAACTCAACTGGTATATAATCCTGTCGAAGGTTGGGGGTATTTATGTTGACGGTCTATAGAACACCCCCTACCTGGGGATTATGGCCGAATAATTGAGCATTTGTAACAAGTTTTATGAATATCCATGAGCGATGTGATGTAATAAAAGCGTTTATCACCTAAACATCATAGGTTTAAGTCCATTTATAACAGTTATACATGGATAAACCACATAGACTTAGGGTTATTTTTAATTAGCCAGAAAAGAACCTAAGTATGTAGTTACCCAAACATTAGAACACTTCAGTGGTAGTGAATAACTTCTATATGATAGAGTTATTAGAAAACTTCAGCAAGAGATTAATAACCTATTCGGTATGTTATCCTTAGCTCTCATGTCCTTAAAAGTTCACAGTCTGGATTTAAGCTGTACTTCATGTCACCCTGGAAGTGACCTCCCTTCAGAAAGTATTTTTTAGCTTAAATTTATATTTGGGTGAATAAGAGGAAGTTGTTCAATCAGATATCAAGGTTATGATTTCAACTGCCACGTCTCCATAT
>NW_028326642.1:0-29000 GCF_027475165.1 Benincasa hispida
AAAAAATATCTTCTCTAACATATCAACATCAGTACTTTCTCTCTGCATAACAATAGTTTCGAACTGATTTTAAATAATGTGGAGTTGTAATCACTTACTTATTTAAAATCTTGTAACCTCAAATGCATCCATTCATAACGAGCTTTAAGAAAAATAATTATTTTATGATGATCAAACCACTTTTTCAAAAATTTCCACAAGATAGGGGGATATTGTACTGTAAGATACTCCAATTTCAATCTCTGTTGGAGATGATGATGAAGGAAAATAATAGCTTTTACTTTTTCCTGACTGGATGTCGTATTTCCTTCTTTAATAGTCTATCCAAGATTCGTAGCATCCGGGTGGATTTTGGCATCAAGTACCCATGACAAATGATTATTGTCGTTAATATCAAAGGCGACAAATTCTAATTTTGTTAGATTTGTCATGACAACACTATCATAAAATATTGTATTTGTATTAGAAATCTAATAGATATTAAATATGAAAAATTATATTAAATTTGTTAATTATAATGAAGAGGGAAAAACCGACATACCTTTAGGAGCTTCCTTTAGCGAGAAAAGCAATAGGAGCTCATGTTGATAATGTGTTGTGAACTTGAGAAGCACAATGGGAACATGGACACCAATAACATAATATTAAAATAAATATAATAATAAAATAAGTAATATTAAAATAAATTAAACATAATATATAAATAAAAAATAAAATAAATTAACAAAGTATAAAATAAGAAATTTCTCTAAATTCTCCACTTTCTCCAATTTTCATAGACTTTACTCAATGTGTGTCTTCCAAAACACACCAAATGTCATTATTTATAGACAATTTAGTAAGTAGAAGGTAGGTTACAAGGATACTGATAATGTGTAATGTCGAGACACGCGTGAACAATCCTTTGAGAAATGGAGCATGACATATGGTCAATGAATACTAAACATGAGCATCTAATGAGCATCTATTACCTAATATTTATAATTGGAAAAGTATATTCATTGTTGTTTTATCTACTTCTATATAATATTGATCAAAAGAATATCAAATCTTCACTACTAAGAAAGAGAAAGGAAACAGATGTTTTAAATCAAATTGCTTGGATGAACACGAAAGACGATTTGTCAATGGATTTAGTTTAAGAGATGTAAGAGAGGCTTCACACATTATTAATTCGATGCATAATTCTCACACCAAATAAATTTCCATCCTTTGGTTAATTTTTGACATTAAACATAAAATTAATTGACATTGAATTATGCTAAAGACAACTCGTTAGCATGGATTTTGAAAAAATGTGTGAATATCAAACTACGTAACTTGTGTCGAACATAATATTTTTGCACAAAGGATGATAGGATTTTGCACGAAAGTAAGCAATAAAGATAAAGACACAAGAATTAGCCGCCCATGTACTCAAAAAAATAAAAAATAGTAACCAAGTTTGGTGTAAAACCACCTACATCTGGAGACAGATTGTATATTGAAGAAACTTCACTAGACGAAATGGTTTAGAAATTATGACATAGTTATCACATGTCAGATACATCAAAGAACGACTCATGCTAAAAAACTTCTAGTTTCTACTTAGCCTCCCCTATGTATAAGTTCTTCTCATTTTCAAAATGTTCCAATTCAAGCATGCGTTACGCTCCCCCTAAGTGTAAACTCTACCTCTACTTCAAGTGCTTGGGTTGACCAATAATTTTTTTTCATAAAACAAATGCAATCTATATAATTCTTTACATCAAGCTCTCAGCACACATGAAATACCTTGACATTACAATCAAAACCGAAAAACATATACAACCACGAGACTCGAGAACATCACCTTTGTACTTCTTGAGAGAACAGCCGTCACACACTTTTTCAAAACTTGCTTGCCTTAAAATGATAGACCACCAATATCATTTCAGTATCAAAGGAGGAAGAGTAAGGGTAAGAGTAAGGGTAATATGGGAAAACTTAGAAAAGAGGAATGCGCTTCAGTTGAGGAGATGGAGACCACATCTACTGGTGACTCTTAGTTAGTTAAGAAACTGATGATATTTTAAGGGGCGGGGGGGAGGGGGGGGGGGGAGGAGGAGAGAGATCTGGAGATTTCGTAGTGAATATTTTGGTAGTTGATAGTGGGGTTTAAGCTTTGCTTTCAGCCGTGAGAGGAAGCAGAGGAACTTTCTTTACTTTTAGTTTATGTACTCTCACAATTCATCTTGAATATAATAAAAACTCCAATCCCAGTTTGGTATTCTATCAAATTGGTATTAGAGCTTTCAATTGGGAGAGATGGCTCAAAAGAGATTTGAGGAGAAGTTAGAACTATTAGATCAGAAGATTTTCGATCTCTGAGTAGAAATGCAAAAATTGCCGACCATCGAGGAGAACCTAGCATTGTTGGCTAAGAGTATCGATCGATTGGGAATGTAAGAGGAGAAGCACTAAAAGATGTTAATTTCGTATGTGCCGAAATGGCGAAAGGAAAAACAATCTCAACGGTGGAAACAGAGGGATCAAGGAACGAGACGACTGAAGGATCGAATAAGAATAATGTATCCAAATCGGGAGTAGATGAATTGATGAGTGACCAAAGTAATTTAAGAAGGTTGAAATGCCGGTATTAAGTGGAAGTGATCCAAATTTGTGGTTATTTAGAGCTGATTGGTACTTTCAAATCCAAAAGTTGACGAAATCGGAGAAAATAACAGGAGCGGTGATTAGTTTCGATGGAGTCGTGTTGGACTGGTACCGGTCCAAAGAAGGACGAGAACCGTTTAAAGATTGGCAGGACTTAAAACAGAGGCTCTTGGTATGTTTTCTATCACACCCCCTCCCAGACTACTCCCTTAGCCTAGGAAAGGACATGACTATAGTAGTTATCAACCCTTTTATGACACTTACAACCTACTAACTATAGTGGAAATAATCTGATACTAAGATGCAATCTAAAACACAACGGTTGCCTCTATGGCAAAAATAAACATTAACTATTCAACACAAAACATTTACATATTACAAGTTTCATAAGTCCAGGCACCCAAAATCTTTGTCCCTACAGGAACAATTATAACATGTGTACAATATTTATAGTAACCACCTAGTTGACGAGTACAATAACTCTTGTCTTTGAGTGGCAGATTAGATGCAAAGCTACCTTTTGAGGATTTGACTGCTACTTGGGGAAAAAAACATTTGAAAATGGGGTGAGCTTGGTAGCCTAGTGAGTGACTTAAGAAAGAAAACTGATTCTCATACATAAGTCTCAATAAAGATCTCATACTGAAATATAAATCTTTACAGTAACCTTGTACTGAAATAGAAACATTTTTCAATCATAAAACATGTAAAGTTGTTTTCACCATAAGATATTAAACTGTTCCTTAGTTGAGAATAACCCTGCTATGGTTAAATCCCAACGTCAACTACTTGGTCAAGAGAGAACTCTTTTGTTCAATCTCTAACTTAGTCAAGAGAGAACCTTTTTGCTCAATCTCTAACTTTAAAGTACTTACGTGCACGTGTTTATAAGTATCGTCATACCTTAGGTACTACTACTAAGATACCTTCTCATTGTCCCTCAGTGTTGAGCTTAAAGTAATACTAGTCATAGTATGACTTTCTCTTTAAAGCATGTAAAGCAAAATGCATAGAAAACATGTCTTTAAAGGCTCTAACACATGCTTTGTGTATTTAAACACATAAATAGTTTTTCAGTAAACTTTCATACATGGCATGTGTTTAAAAACATAACTCATCGTTTGCTTGGAAAACTACTTTGTAAAACTAGGTAGCATGAGAATAATCTTTCTTAAACCATAGTTTTTTTTAAAAAACATTGTAAATATTTAGTCATTCACAACTTTTAGGATTATTCCTCAAAGGTTAATATGCTTTTAACACTGGTGTCAATCCTGTGGACACAAAAGCATATATTTAGTTACTAGCATTGGTCTCCCTTTTGAGACTAACTCTCAAATAAGCTTTGCGTTTAGCCTGCACCTAGGAGATTTATACTCAAACGCATACATTGATATAGGTCTAGTATTTAGAAATTTCCTTGAGACTTTTGCTCTTGCTATGCTTCCAACCACACCTCACAAATGCATCCCACTTATGCAACCAACATTTGCTCTAAGTGTTCCTTCTGCCACGCATGGTCATCTACAAAGGCTGCTTATGCATCCAGGACTTCAATGCAAGCCTTCCTCTGCCCACACAGTAGGTCCAACGCATTGGAGTGCTCAACCCTTTGTCTGTTCGAGCGTCTACTTTGAGCTGCCAACTTACTCAACCCAAGCAGCTACCTGCTTGTTCATAAAATTCTAGATTGATATTATGGAATTAATAACGCAAATTCTAGAGCTCATCTCAAGATATTTCCTTCTACAAACCTGTTTATAAATGTCTCAGGCAGCTTAGTTTAAAATTTCAGCTTCAAACTCTTCGTGGTTTATCGTGGAGCTTCAATTCTTCATTAACAGCCCGGATTCACCCGTGAACTGAACCTCTGGCCACTTTTTCCCATCTTCGGCCTTATTCTGGTGAGACCTTCTTCTGGTAGCATCACCTCTGAAACTAGCTCTTATATCTTTCTAGCGACACTATGATCTCTCAATTTTCATGGAGGAATTGATCAAACTAAGATTTTGAAATTCAACCTCCCTTTTTATACTACTTCCCATTCTTTACCATTAAAGCCAAGCATGACAACTTCACCTTCAATGGAGTTAAATCTGGTGCTTAGGATAGCTATTTCCCCTTAATCGGTGGTTAAGACTGATTACTTCATTCACTATCAATGCATGCTTATATCGTTTAGCTCAGCACCCATCGCATAGCTCTCGTTGTCGCTCATTGTGTATCTCTCGCTATCGCTCAACACGTATCTCTCACTGTCGCTCATCGTGTATCTCTCGTTGTCGCTCATACTGTAGCGCTGACCCCATTGTCTAACGTATCATGCCCATCGTCTAGCGCTCACACCTATCGTGTAGCGCCATCGTCTAGCGCTTATGCTTATTGTGTAGCGCCATCGCCTATCGTGTAGCGTCATCGCCTATCGTGTAGCACCATCGCTCATCGTGTAGTGCTATCGTCTATCATCTAGCGCTATCATCTAGCGCATCGCATAGCGTATGGTTTAGCACCGCATGTAGCTACACGATCATCCAAGCACACAACACTCCAACGCCCAGCGCCCACGCTCGTGCACACCTGATTCTATCGTATGTATGCTAACCTCTAAAACTTTGTTGCCGCATGCCTTGTCCAACGCATGGCTTTTCTTCACTCGGCCACACTTGGCTTCCTTAAATGCCCAACTAACCTCTAAAATGAGTAAGGACAATGCCCTTGACTCAACTCCAACACCTAGCACAAGGCCAATGCATGGGCAAACACTTAGCCAATTTTCTAGCTTCACCCAAGAGTCAAGCTTCCAAACTTAAACTTTTCTTCTAACATTTTACCCTTTTCCCTACAATTAAACATTAATTCTCACATCAGCTTACTCACCATACTGCTTTCAGTAGGGAACATACAAAAGTAGAAAAAATAGGGTTCAGGGTTTACATTTACCTCCCCCTTAAGAAAATTTTGTCCTTGAAATTCTGCTAAAAGTTCGTCAATTAAACAACTATGGATGCTTGTTTTTCATTTGCTCCTCAGCTTCCCATGTAGCTTCTTCAGTGCTATGGTTTCTCCATAATACCTTTACCAAAGGTATTGCCTTGTTCTTCAAGATTTGCTCTTTCCTATCAAGAATCTCCACTGGTTCTTCTTTGTATGACAAATTTTCTTTCAATTGCACTGGTTACTCAGGTAACACATGGGTAGGATCTGGCACATACTTTCTTAGCATTGCCACATAAAACACATCATGGATATAATAAAACTCATGAGGTAATTCTAACCTGTAAGCCATTGGGCCAACTCGTTCTATTATCTCGTAAGGTCCAATATATCTTGGGCTTAACTTCCCTTTCCTACCAAACCTAAGTATTCCTTTCCATGGAGACAACTTAAGAAATACTTTATCGCCAACTTCGAATTCCAATTCTTTTATCCACTTATCTACATAACTCTTTTGTCAGTTTCGAGCTATTTTAAGATTTTCTCTTATAATCTTAACACTGTCTGACGTCTACTGAACAAGTTCTGGGCCTAATAGTTTCCTTTCGCCCACTTCATTCCAACATACTGGAGTTCTACATGGTCTCCCAAACAAAGCCTCATACGGTGCCATTCCGATACTCAAATGATAAATGTTGTTATACGCAAATTTGATCAACGATAGATGCGTATCCCAACTGCCCTTGAACTACAATACACATGCTCTCAACATGTCATCTAATGTCTAAATCATTTGCTCAGACTGACCATACGTCTGTGGATGAAAAGTTGTACTGAAATATAGCTTGGTACCCATAGCTTTCTGCAAGCTAGGCCGAACTTCGATGTAAACCTAGAATCTCAGTCTGATACAATTGAAACTAGAGCTCTAAACTGGCTTACAATTCTATCAACATACAACTTAGCTAACTAGTCTAGGGTAAAAGTAACCTTAACAGGTAAAAACTTAGCTGTTTTTATCAATCTATCCACGATTACCCATATACCATCATAGCTCACTGGTGTCCTAGGTAATCCAAACAAGAAATCCATCGTAACATGCTCCCACTTCCACTCTGGTACTAGGAGTGGATTAAGCAATCCTGCTGGCCTCTGTCGTTCAGGCTTAACTTGCTGACACACTAAACATCTGTCAACATACTCTGCTATTTCTCTTTTCATACTAGGCCACCAGTACGACTTCTTTACTGTTCTATACATCTTCGTTCTACCTGGATGCATAGCATAAGCTGAACTATGTGCCTCTTCCAGAATAGCCTGCTTAAGTGCTAAGGTATTAGGTACACATATTCTACCTTTCTTCTATAGCACTCTATCTGCTCTTAACTGATAGTCCGTTCTCAGACCATTACTTACTTCTTTAGCTCAATTCTGAAGATCAAAATCTCTTAACTATTCATGTAGAATATCATCTACTAACTTAGGACGTACTTGAAACGAAGCTAACAAACCTCATGTCTGATTAACTGATAATGTCGCTTTAGCACTATACAACTCATGTATCAGTACACCTCTTACTGAACAGATAACAACTCTGGTTGATCCGGTTTTCTACTTAGAGCATCAGCCACCACATTCGCTTTACTGGGTGATAATAAATTGTATAATCATAATCCTTGATCAACTCGATCCATCTTCTCTATCTCAAGTTTACCTCTTTCTGATTAAAGATATACTTTAGACTCTTATGATCAGTGAATATATGAAAACGTTCACCAAACAAGTAATGTCTCCACAACTTTAGAGCCAACATAACTGTTGATAACTCCAAATCGTGCGTAGGGTAGTTACATTCATGCTTCTTTAACTGATGAGAGGCATAGGCCACTACCTTTCCTTCCTGCATCAGCACACATCCTAATCCTTGTCGGGATGCATCACAATAAACCTCAAACTCTTTACCTGGTGTAGGTAAAGTCAGATGCTGTTACAAACCTCTTTTTCAACTCTTGGAAACTATACTCACATTCTAGCGACCACTCAAACTTTGCATCTTTTCTGGTAAGGTTTATCAATGGTAGAGTGATGTATTATGAATGTGATGAAATAATGGTGTATAATTGTGATGATGGTGTATGCATTGCACAAGCAAGTTTTCCTAGTAAGACTCAAGTACAAATCTTACTAGGTTTCCTGGTAAGTCTAGGGTTGAATACAAGGACTGCTAAGATACTATGCGTTAATAAATTTTGATTCCTTTGCGATGGAAAAAAAAATAAGTTTGGTTGGTGTTTTGTTTAAGTATAAATTCTATGCGACGGAATTGAGTAAAGAGTTGATGACAGCGAAAGTTACAATGAGTATGTGGGGAACGGGTTGAAAAGGGATTTAGCTAACACTTTCTAAGATTGCGTTCAAGTTATGTGATCATGCTATACGCACACAATAACATGTCATCTCTCAATGAAAATGCTATAGTTCCTATTTCTAGGACGCATGCAATGTATACAATAATGTCGATAGGACTTATGTCTAAGCCTCTATTCTTATCTATGCAATGATGAATGATACACACATACACAAGGTGACTGCATACTATTATATCCTATTTCTAGGGTGCATACGATGCATAATAGCAAACAAAACTTATCTCTAAGTTTTTATCTCTTGCTTATGCGGTTCTAATCTGACTCTCTCAAGCCTAGATTCTTTCTTTAGACTACTCTCTCAAGTATCTCTAAAGGGTGAAGGACGCATACATAAGACAATATGATCACATAAAATGAAGATCTTAGGTCATGCTAGCTAAGTACTTCTCAACCGATTCGGAAATTTAGCTACTCATTCGAAATGTGAAGAGATTAAATAGATGTTGAGATGAGAATTCCATTTTATAGATAAAGTCAGAATATAAAATAACAATGGAAAGTAGGGATAAGAAGCTTGTCTTGCTTCCCGAGGCTTTTACACTATCTTTTTACTTTACTCTGTCCAGAAGAATATCCTTGCTTCCGCAAGTGTCGACCCTCTCTCCATTTGCAGCGCCTCCCAGTAGTCTTTCGAGATATCCAGGAGTGACCTCTCGGCATCTTCTTCTCTTCGCTCGCCTCCGCCTCTAAGTGTATGAACACTACAAACTAATAGCTAACTAATTATGTATTCTATCTTCTATGTATATGGCGAACTGTGTCGAACTCGAACCCCTTTAACAATGGTGGCCTTTGGTATTTATAGAGCTCAAGGTGAAAAACCTTTTCTCTCAAATGATTGCAATGATGGGTTGTCATTAAATCTTCTGTTCGATGCACCGATTAATGGTCACCGAAAAGTTGAATATACTTGCTATAGTGTGTCGTTAACAGCTTGTCAACTAAATTCGGATTTAACCATCATCAACTTTCCATCCCATCAGGATTTATTAAGCTTTCACCTTGATGCGTTGTCTTTATGCGGCCACCTTCTTGAGTAAATTCTCGTGAGCGCATACGATCGCATGGCTTTGCGGTCGCAATCTTTTAATGTGCACGGTCGCTGAATTCCTTGGATCGCAATTTGCTTTGCGCCAACGCCTTTTTCCTACCCAAAATTAGTAAATTAGCTGTTTTTATGCGATGGGCGCATGCGATCGCAATATTCTTATTTAATGCTTTTGGGCATGATTTTATATATTTTTACCGTCGCATTCTCACATTGTTTTACATCTTTGCGCTATAATAACGTGCATTTCTGCCCATTATCATAGAGCTATCTTAGAAAAGCCCTCCACGAATCTCCTGTAATAATATGCTAAACCAAGAAAATTGCATACCTCTGTTACAGTCATGGGTCGTTCCCATTTAACTATCGCTTCTGTCTTCTGGGAATCTACACTGACTCTGTTTGTTGTAACAATATGCCCAAGAAATACAACTTGATTTACCAGAAACCACACTTACTAAACTTGGCATATAACTTCTTTTCTCTTAGCATTTACAACACTAACCTTAGATGTTCTTTGTGATTCTCTGCAATACTGAAATATACTAATATATCATCTATGAAAATTATCACAAACTAATCCAGGTAAGGATGAAATATCCTGTTCATCAAGTCCATAAATACCGTAGGAGCATTCGTCAAACCAAACGGCATTAGTTGGAACTCATAATGTCCATACCTGATCCTAAAAGTAGTCATTGGAACATCTGTTTCCTTCACCTTCAACTAGTGGTAACCTGATCTCAAATCTATCTTAGAGAATACTGTGGCTCCCTTTAACTGATCGAAGAGATCATTTATACAAGGCACTGGGTACTTATTCTTAATTTTCACCTTATTCAACTATTTATAGTCTATACATAATCTAAGAGTACCATCTTTCTTCCGGACAAACAAGACCAGCGCTCCCCAAGGTGACACACTGGGTCTGATGTACCTCTTATCAACAAGTTCCTGCAACTAAACTTTCAACTACTTCAGTTCTACTGGCACGATTCTGTATGGTGCCTGGGATATTGGTGTTGTACCTGGAACTAACTGAATAGTAAACTCAACTTCCCTGTCAGGTGGTGAATGTGGTAACTCTTTAGGGAATACATCTAAGAATTCTTGTACCACAGGTACATCTTCAAGTTTCAGCTTCCTATTTCGTGAAACCGCCATATAGGCTAAATAAGCTTCAGATCCCTTGCTCAGCAGTTTCCTAGCCTTCACTACTGATATTAAACTTCCTAGAAGTATTCTTTTACTCCCTACCACGGTTATCTCTTGTTCATCTGGCTTCCCAAATACTATCTCTTTCTTAAAACAATCCACGGTGGCATAATGTTTACTTAGGAAATCCATGCCTAAGATAACATCAAATTCTAACAACTCTACCAGAATTAGGTCAACCCATAAGCTTTGATTCCCAAGAACAATTTCACAATTCCTGTAATACTCATGCATAACTAGAGTATCTCCTACACGCTTGAAATAAACAAGTCCTCATTCATACGATCAAGCACTCTATGTATATGCAATGAAAACATGCTAGATATGAATGAGTGTGTAGCACCACAATCAAATAACACATAAACGGACTGATTACATAAAGTTATCGTACCAGTTACGACATTTGGAGACTCTTCCGCTTCCTGGTGTGTCAGAGCGTATTCTCTACCCTGCTGCTGCTGCTGCTACTGCTGTTGGGGTTAGCCTATTACCCCTTTCTGCTTAGCTGCACCGGATCCCTCACCTCTAGCTTCGGTCACTCTAGGTTGGTCTACAACTTGGGTAACTACTCTCTGTCCACCCTGTGCCCCATGAACTAGCTGGGGGAAATCTTTTTTTAAGTGCTCTGCTTGTCCACACTAGTAACAAACATTTATGTCACCATAACATATTCCTGTATGGCACTTACCACAATTCACACACAGTGGCTTCCTTCCTGTACTAGCTACTGACTCGCTAGCTGTTGAATATAAAAATATATATAATCTTTAATCTTTAAGTGCATGTAGAATGATGACTGGATGAATCAAGCTCTTGTCCCCGGCAACGGCGCCAAAAACTTGTAATAATAAATTTGTAAATCTTTATCTATGTCTATTATTATGCATTAATGAATGAAAATGATGATGATCTATGCGCTCAAAGTGCTTTGCGATAAAAATATTAAGATACTACGTTCTAGGTGTATGTGATGATGCTTAAATGCTTCATAGTATGCATTGATGTAATGCATGTCATAAGTTTTCTTGCATTGGAACCAAGTATAATTCCAACACAAGTTTCTCAGATTGACTTGAGGTCGAACACGAGGATTGTTGTTATTATTACGATATTAATGTGGTAAATGCGATCGGTTTATCATAAAGAATAAAGAATTGATTTGTGTAGAAAAGTAAATTGCGATGAAAGTAAATTGCGTTGTATATAAATTGAGATAAAGTAAATTGAGGTGATAAGTAAATGACTAAACTAATAATGATACAGGGTGAATATTGGCTGTGAAGTTGTACAAAAGAATCTAATGAATGCGGTGGAAAGTCTTGTGAATGAATCAGAAAAAGAATGGGTTGAGGGAGAGGACATCGTAAGTTCGTCAATCCCGTTAAGGACGCAACTGAGGTTCCGCTTTCCCTTGGCTTACACCTTTCAATGATCGGCCGCGTTCCCATATGTCTATGGTGAAACAGGGATGAACGTAATGAACGCAAGGTTGTTTCCATCTCTGGAAACACTTCTCGCTTTAGTTAATGCATTCTTCCAACCTTCTCTCGATAGGCGGAATAACATCTTCACTTATGCTCTCAAAGCTGAAGATGTCGTCGAGCATGCTTTAGCTAAACTTAGCCGATTACCTTAACAAGGATTAACTCACTCGCTTATTCTTCCCCTTTACCTAGGGGATTAGTGACACATAATGGAGAAAATGGATGATAAATGTGTGGAAATAACAGAGAGATGATAATGATTACGATAATGATATTTAAATCTAATGATCAGCATTTGATACATGATTGTGAATGAAAGATTAAAGAAATATGAACACAGTAGACGAATGAAAGAATATAAACAGATACGGAAAAAGTGTCAATGTCTTGACACAGATCTCGATCGAAGACGTTGTGCCTGTCGGCGTGTGGATGAAATTGAGTGGAAAGCTTCCCCTCAGGTTTGCTTTCCAGGTAGAAGTGACCTCTTGACAGAGCTTCTTCTTCGAGAATGGAAAGAAGTTCTTGCTCAGAGACTCACCTTTTAGCGTTGTCTCGTCATTCTCTCAGATTTTCTCTATGTTGTCTCTTCAGACCAGCCTCTCTAACAATGAATTTGAGGAAGCTATTTATAGACCTTGGCTCTCTATATTGGTGGTCCCACTTTGTAAATCTGATAATTTCTACCATGGCGTAGTGGAAATGTCTGCCTTGCTTCACGATCATTCTGTCAGAATCGTACAACAGAAAGTTGTACATGTTAGAAGTCCTTCGAATTTGTTGCTCTTCATATCTTCGATCGATCACCGCATGCGGTGTAGTTGTTTTGATTACTGCATGCGGTGGAAATGTGTTGATCGCTTGAATCCATGATCGATCGTCGCATGTGCTGCAATTGTGTTAATCTTTTTCATTCTTGATCGATTGTCGCATGCTGTTGTGGATGAGTTGATCTTTTTTGTCCTCGAGCAATTAACGCATGCGGTGACCTATTTCCTGCAAAACAAAGATTTGGACATTCCATTTTGCCATCGCAATGGGGTTAGTGGGTGTGTTCACGACACTTTACAATTTTTGTATTTCTATACTGTCAATGCAATTTTTCCTTTTTTTTGACGTATAATCTAAATAAAACAGCATAAATAACTTGTATTTCTACAAGTTATCACACACCCAAATTTAGATATATGCTTGTCCTCAAGCATATCTTCAACTAAGGCAATTCCGCTCAACTCCCTTCCTAACTTTGCGTCGATCGACTACTCAAAATGCTCTGCCTCTACAAAATTACTCAACACCGCAAGTTCCTTCTATCCTTTAACAATTCTTCACATGCTCTACTTTTTTCTTATCTAAAACAAACCTCTACCCAAAGTTCCCTACTAATTTTGAGAAGAATGTTTGACCTCTTCTTGCAAAAACAACGAAGTGCGTCTTTATGCGGTGGCCTGGTTTGCGTCATCGTATAGAGAATGTTGGTCATGGTTACACCCTTCGTTTTGGCTTGCTCCCACAGGTGTCATGCGAGCATCAAACTTCGGGTGTGTACCAATCTCAATTTCAACTCTTGATCTTCAGCCAAGTTTTACTTTTGCTGGTCAGAGGAGTTCTCTCTTTTATCTTTATTTTCTCTTTTTTTTTTTTTTTCATATTGCATCGATCCTGGAAACCTACCTTCATTTTGACTTACTCCCATGGGTGTCATGCGAACATCCGACTATGAGCAGGTTCCTTTCATGACTTAACTCTTATCAGGTTGGGATTTTTGGTATTTTCCCTTGCACTAACAGCGGAGTTTTTATGATTTTTTTTTTTTTACAATGATGATGAACACATTTTCCTGATATGACCGCATCCGCTTGATCGCATCTGCTCAGACCTTCCCCACTCCCAAATTTAGAGATGCGCAAGGTTCTCATTGCGTTGTTTTGGACAGAAAAGACAAAACACTTGGTCAAAATTTTGAAAAGAAGGTTTGAGTAGAGTCTTGAAATAGAGAAGGTAAAGTAGAGCTATTGCGATTAATTATCTAAGTGTTAGTCAGAAAATGCAATGTATAAAGAAATTCTACTAAGGGTATGCATACTACTCATCATGGCAGCACAAATAAACAATGCAAAATAAAAGACAAGAATTATCGCAATAATTGACAAAGAATAATTACTCTGTTGTATAAAATTTGACAAAGTATACAAAGAATTATAAACATCGCAACACAAAATTGTAGCATGTACAAAAGAATACAAAGTATAGCTTTTATATAAAATAATTGAATGAATGGCCGCAAAGAAAAAAAATAGCAAAATTGTGGAGAAGGTGGCACACCCCCAAATTTAGAGTCGTGGCAGGAGATCTTAAGGAGGATGTTGCGGAGGAGCTCGTTGAGACGCATCTTGAAACTGCAGAGGTTGTTGTTGTTGCGGTGCATTCCGATCTATTAGTGGCCTTTTGGCTGGAAGCTCGGGGCAATGTAAGGAGTCCTTGAGAAGCATTCTCAAGATCTTCGTATGAATGAGGCCATGAACTTTAGGCATGGGCTCTTCGTCAATGCCTACGCCCACAGAGAGGCACAGGCTCAAAATCATCCATGAAAAGAAGTATTGGCCTCTCACACGTCCAACAAAGCCTCGGATCTGCTTCGCAATTAGCTGGCCTACATCAATTGGAATGCCTCGCATGATATAGTATGCGACCATGACTCGATCCCTTGAAATTGTTTTGTCATGCGTTGTTGGGATGAGCCACTGTTTCACCAAATATACCCAAAGTTGCGCCTCTGGGAGTAGCTTGTTAGAGGCAAGGGTCTTAATGCTTGTTAATGATACCAACCACTTGGTGCCCGGTTGCGTTAATACCTTCAGCGCATCCTCCATGTGTTCTTCTTCAGGATCATCAAACTTGTTACCTGGTGCTTCCGAGATATTCTTCAACTTGTATAGTTCATTGATGTCCCTTGCATTGAACGACACTACCTTCCCTTCTATGATCACCACATCTTCGGTGTCAAGGAGCTAGCCTGATAAAAGGCCCTCACTACTGCAGGAATAATGATGGATGGACATTGCCAGAAAGTTTCTCACCTATGCTTCAACACAACACTCATGATCATATCTGGTAGTGGCGTCGACATAGGGAAAAAACCCATCTCCATCATCATCATCATTTTCTTTCTTTGTTGATGGGCGCCTCCTGGTCGATGCAAGCTCACTGCTCTCAACTTTAGCTTTGCCATTGTCTTGAGCAGATGCAAGGCGGGATTTTTGTTTTTGTTTGAATTCCCTTTCCTTGCGTTGTTCTTCTTTTTCCCTTTTCCATTCCGCCACTTATTTTCTCTTATTCTCTCTGACGCGCTGCACATTGGCCTTGCATCGTTTTTCCTTCTCCACCTTCTTTTTCTTTTCTTCTTCTTCTTCTTCTCTCATTTCTCTCTCAAACTGCTCCGAGGCAAGCAAAATGCGTTGCTCATCCTCGAGCCTTCTTCTTTCTTCTTCTGCCGCCCTTACATTGTCACGGTGCATGTCCTCATCGTGTAGTTTCCTGGCCAAATCACCTAATGTGATGATTTGGCGCACACGTGACATTTTCTCTTGCTTCTCCTCTGCTTTTCTTTTTCTTCTCTCATCTTCTTCTACCATGCGTTGAAAGAATAATGGGTCACTTATTGACCCTTGCGGTACATTCTCGTTGCGACGCCGCATAAGAGGGGTAATGTCAGGATCTTCTCTATCTTCAGTCGCAACCATTCTGATATGCATTGATGAAACTTGAGGTTGCGCTGATGCTTTGGCTTGCGTTGACACTCCCTCTTCCACCCTTGCGGTGGTTGATTCCCGTCAAAATCTGGGCTTTCCACCCTCTTCCTTTTCTCTTCCTTCTCCAAGCGCTTCTCTTCTCACCTACATTATTTCTTTTCACTCTCCTTCTTTTCTCTCTTCTCCTTCTTTTCTCTCTTCTCCTTCTTTAATCGGGGCAGCTTCATCTCCTTCCACCCGTTTTTCTTTTCTTTTTCTCTTCTTCTTCCCTTCGGCCGTCCCCGGCTGCTTCTTTTCTTCTACAACCTCCAGAACGGCCCTGATGGGTCCCTCATTGGAGTCTGATGGAACAGTCTCCTTAGGATCCGTAGTGGCCCGGGCCATTCTCTGCGAAGCTTCCGCCATTTCCTCCTCCTAAGGCAGTGGCTGGTTTACAACTCCAGCTTCTGGTAGCGGCTCCCCCCCCCCCCCCCCCCCCCACATTCCATATTACTAAAAATACTCCCAAATACCTCTTTGTCGTCTCTTCTCTTCAATTTGATTTCTGACGAAGGTACTAGGAGTGCCATCTCAGGTCTGGTGGTAGGGGCACTCTCCATGCTCGGCCCCTCTCGGATGGTGAATGGTTTGGCTACAGAGGTCTTTCATCGAGGTTTTTCGACGATTCTTAATGAGGGCTTAGGCTGGGTGACGAGGCGGCGACTAAAGCAGCGAGGAATGCCGCCTCTCGTGCGATGCCGGGGGCTTGGGAAGGCGATGATGGTAGGGAAGATGAGTGTGAAGATTGTCCGACCATGGTTTTAGTTGAGTGAAAGAGTTAGAAATTTCTTGGTCTGAGGAAGGTAATCGGAAAGGTGTGGTATACAGAGGAAATTTTAGGGTTTCTTTCGCAAGATATTCAAATAAACTCCTCGGTTGAAGGAGGTGAGATTTATAGGTTGGGCCTTGATGGGCCCAATGCAATATCTGCGTGGCAGACTTCGATATTCTCAAAAAGCCTGTCATCGTGCCCCTCCCATTATGGATTAGCAGAAAGGATATCCTTTCATCTGCTAAGTCATAATTTCCTTGGAAGCGTAAATGATTCGACTACTCTCTCAGCGAAGATTTTATCTTTTTATTTTATTCAGACGGGCACAATGTTCATTATTAATGCAATGCATCCATTACCGCAAATGCATGTTGGCGGAGTACGGGCACAATGTATGCATTAGCGCAACATACCCCTCAATTCAACGCATTTTTAGAGGACGGGTGCATGATATTTCTACCAGTGTAACACTACCTCGACATAGTGTGTTTTTGCTGAGGACGAGCGCAGTGTACACATGCACGCAACTCAGCAGTCAACGCAATGCATTTATGGAAGATAGGCGTAAAGTGTATCTATCAGCGCAAGATACACCTGTCATCGCAATGCATACCAGGTGTTATTTGTTTATTATTTTTATTATTATTATTTATTATTATTATTATTATTATTTCATCAACATCGTAACGCCTATCCCCAAAACCAAGTCGATAAGACGTTACGGTATTCATTTTCTTTTTACTATTCATTCACTGCAATTAGGAACAATGCAATGCTAAGACAGGAATGTAAATAAATTCAACATAGCATAAAATTACGCAACTTGAATTGAAGTAGAAGTAGATTCAGAAAGCAGTAAAGACTAATTTAAGAAAGCAATAAAAATGCAATAAAGAAAGTAGTAGAGAAAGATGTAAAGAAAGCGATAACGATAGATGTTAGGGATGCTGATTGAGAAAAAGTTCTTCAAGGTTACCACAATTCGCATCCCCGCAGGTGGTCAAACTTGCCTGTGCAATGTCATTACTGACATTGCTCCTTCCCATGAGATCCGGGGGCTTCTGAATTACTTCCAGCGTTCCCAGTGTTCTATTGCGAAGCTCAGCTGTCAGTTGCCCCACTTGGACCTCCAAATTCCTTATGGAAGACGCCTGCGATTGCATAACCGCATCATTTTTCTCGATGTACTGCTTCAGCAGGGCTTCCAAGGATGATGAATTTGTAGAGGTGTTTGATGTGGAAGGTTCGTTGTGCGATTGTCGTTGGTGACTCTGATTCAGACCCTGGTGAAAAGATGGAGGATTTCCTTGATTTCTGGAGTTGTTCTGTGAATTTCTCTGGCCTCCCTGATCGTTGTTACGCCCCTAACTGAAGTTAGGGAGATTCTTCCAACCTGAATTATATGTGTTACTGTACGGGTTATTCTAAATGGCGTACACTGATTGCGGGTTCGATGGGCACATTTCTGCTGAATGACCCCCTCCGCATTGTGCACAGCTGATTGCTGCCACTTGTGCCACTGCATTAGTTTGTGCTGCACCCTAAGAGGGGGTTCCTTGATTTATTGCCATCGTCTGGAGGAGAGAGGTCACTGCGGCCATTTGTGAGGCCAATGTTGTCATTGTATCAGCTGGTACAATGGCATTTTCTATTATTCTTCTTTATGTGCCTCTTCCCCCGTACCCGTCTTCTACCCAGTCATCTGTGTTTCACGAAATGCAATCCAAGATGACCTTGGCTTCATTGTAGGTCTTGTCCATAAATCCTCCTACTGCGGAGGCATCAGTAACAACTTGCATTGATCGGTCCAGGCCATCATAGAAGGTCTCCATCAGAACGCAATTGAGAATCCCGATATGCAAACAGTTCTTTACCAATCTTCTAAATCGCACCCAAGCAGTGGTAAGAGTCTCGTTTTCCATTTGCTCAAAATTTAACACATCCCTCCGTTTTCTTGCGTTGACAGCTGGCAAGAAGAATTTCTTCATGAACCGCTCTACCAACTGGTCCCATGAAGTAATTTCATTTGGCTCTAGTGAATGAGCCCACCTCTTTGCCTCATCCCTCAGTGTGTATGGGAAGAGGTATAATCTAATTCCCTTAGGAGTAATGCCAGGAATGGAGAAAGTATTGCACATCTCCACAAAGCTGGTCAAATGTACATGTGGATCTTCACCTTGCATCCCTCCAAATTGACCTGAGTTTTTGATCATTTGAAGCATGACCAGCTTTATTTCAAAGTGTGCATTCTCCTCAACCATGGGTCTTTAAATTCCGAGCGAGAAGTCATATAAGTTCGGCGCCGCATAGTTCCTCATTGGGATGTTGCGGTCGGCAGCAAGAAAAACAGGATCTTGCGCTGGTCGATTAACCACTTGATTCCCTTCGGGCCTCTCATTATTATTCGTCATGTTTCTTCTTCACCTAATTCGGTTCTGGCGTGCTCTTGTGTGAAAAGTATGCTCGATCTTTGGGTCGGCTTTGAATTCTGTATCAGACCCAGTACTCATAAATCGTCAGCCTGCTCTCCACGATAAACAGACAGTATAGCACAGATCTGTCCTGCAAAATACCACAAAAATATTCAACACTAACCGTAACCAATCCTCGGTAACGGTGCCAAAAACTTGTTGAATATAAAAATATATATAATCTTTACTCTTTAAGTGCATGCACAATGATGACTGAATGAATCAAGCTCTTGTCCTCGACAACAGCGCCAAAAACTTATAATAATAAATTTATAAATCTTTATCTATGTCTATTATTATGCTCTAATGAATGAAAATGATGAAGCTCTATGCACTCAAGTGTTTTGCGATAAAGATATTACAATACTACGTTCTAGGTGTATGCGATGATGCTTAAATGCTTCGTAGTATGCATTGATGTAGTGCGTGTCACAAGTTTTCTTGCACTGGAACCAAGTATAATTCCAACGCAAGTTTCTCAGATTGATCTGAGGTCGAACATGAGGATTGTTGTTGTTATTGCGATATTAATGTGGTAAATGTGACAGGTTTATCATAAAGAATAAAGAATTGGTTTGTGCAGAAAAGTAGATTGCGATGAAAGTAAATTGCGTTGTAAATAAATTGCGATAAAGTAAATTGTGGTGATAAGTAAATGACTAAACTAATAATGATACAGGGTGAGGACTGGCTGTGAAGTTGTACAAAAGAATCTAATGAATGCGGTGGCAAGTCTTGTGAATGAATCAGAAAAAGAATGGGTTGCGGGAGAGGACGTCGCAAGTTCATCAATCCCGTTAAGCACACAATTGAGGTTCCGCTTTCCTTTGGCTTACACCTTTCAACGTTCCCATATGTCTATGGTGAAACAGGGATGAATGTAATGAATGCAAGGTTGTTTCCATCTCTAGAAACACTTTTCACTTTAGTTAATGCATTCTTCCAACCTTCTCTCGATAGGCGAAATAACATCTTCACTTCTGCTATCACAGGTGAAGATTTCGTCGAGCATGCTTAGCCGATTACCTTAACAAGGATTAACTCACTCGCTTAATCCTTCCCATTTACCTAGGGGATTAGTGACACATGATGGAGAAAATGGATGATAAATGTGTGGAAAAGAACAAAAAGATGATAATGATTACGATAATGATATTTAAATCTAAAGATCAGCGTTTGATACATGATTGTGAATGAAAGATTAAAGAAAGATGAACACAGTAGATGAATGAAAGAATAGAAACAAATATGGAAAGAGTGTCAATGTCTTGACACAGATCCCGATCGGAGACATTGTGCTTGCCGGCGTGTGTATAAAATGGAATGGAAAGCTTTCCTTTCAGGCTTGCTTTCCAGGTAGAAGTGACCTCTTGCACAGAGCTTCTTCTTCGAGAATGGAAAGAATTTCTTG
Source organism: Benincasa hispida (assembly GCF_027475165.1). Lineage (NCBI taxonomy): Eukaryota > Viridiplantae > Streptophyta > Magnoliopsida > Cucurbitales > Cucurbitaceae > Benincasa > Benincasa hispida. Next base: position 20,190 of record NW_028326642.1, read on the forward strand.
CTCGGAGACTTACCTTTCAGCCTTGTCTCGTCGTTCTCCCAGATTTTCTTTATATTGTCTCTTCAGACCAGCCTCCCTTACAATGAATTCGAGGAAACTATTTATAGACCTTGGCTCTCTGTATTAGTGGTCCCACTTTGTAATTCTGATAATTCCTGACATGGCATAATGGAAAAGTCCGCTCTGCTCCACGATCAATTTTTTCAGAATCGTACAACAGAAAAGTTGTATACTTGTCAGAATGCTTTGCAAATGCGTTGCTCTTCACATCTTTGATTGATCGCCGCATGCGGTGTAGTTGTTTTGATCTTTTGTTGATTGCCGCATGCGGTGGAAAAGCGTTGATGGCTTGAATCCATGATCGATTGTCGTATACGCTGCAATTGCGTTGATCTTTTTCATTCTTGATCGATTGTCGCATGCTGTTGTGGATGCGTTGTTCATTTTGTCCTCGAGCAATTAACGCATGCGTTGACCTATTTTCTGCAAAACAAAGACTTGGGCATTCCATTTCGCCATCGCAATGGGGTTAGTGGGTGTGTTCACGACACTTTACAATTTTCGTATTTCTAAGCCAATTTCTATACTGTCGACGCAATTTTTCTTTCTTTTTTCCGCATAATCTAAATAAAACAGCATAAATAACTTGTATTTCTACAAGTTATCACACCCCCAAATTTAGATATATGCTTGTCCTCAAGCATATCTTCAACTAAGGCAATTCTGCTCAACTCCCATCCTAATTTGCGTCGATCGGCTACTTTGAATGCTCCACCTCTACAAAATTCCTCAACACAGCAAGTTCTTCTATCCTTTAACAATTCTTCACATGCTCTACTTTATTCTTATCTAAAACAAACCTCTACCCAAAGTTCCCTTCTAGTTTTGAGAAGAATGTTTTACCTCTTCTTGCGAAAAGAACGAAGTGCGTCTTTATGCGGTGGCCTGGTTTGCGTCATCGTAAAGAGAATGTTGGTTATGGTTACACCCTTCGTTTTGGCTTGCTCCCACGGATGTCATGCGAGCATCCAACTTCGTTTGTGTACCAATCTCAACTTTAACTCTTGATCCTCAGCCAAGTTTTACTTTTGTTGGTTAGAGGAGTTGTCTCTTTTATTCTTATTTTCTCTCTCTTTTTTTTTTCATTGCGTCGATCCTGGAAACCTACCTTCATTTTGGCTTGCTCCCATGGGTGTCATGCGAACATCCAACTACGAGCAGGTTTCTTTCACGACTTAACTCTTACCATGGGTGTCATCGAACATCGACTTTAACATGGCAATAGGTGACAAAGTCTCCTCATAACCGACTCCCTCTACCTGGGTATAACCCTTTGCCACATGTCAAGCCTTGAAGGTCTGTATCTTCCCATCAGCACCCCGTTTACGCTTGTAGATCCATTTACAACCTATAGATCTTACCCCATCAGGCTGATCTACAAAATCCCATACTGAGTTTAAGTACATCGACTCCATCTTGAGATCCATGGCCTTGACCCATTCATCCCGATCAACATCCTCCATTGCCTTCCGATAAGACAACGGACCCTCAACGTCGCCATCTGCTACCATAGCAAGGATTTCCGTGAAACCCAGATAGCGAATGGGTGGGTTTGCAACCCTCCCACTACGTCGAGGTTCCCTCAACTCTTGAGGTGGAACCGACCTACTAAATGAACTCCCATCAACAACTCTTGCTAATGTAGTAGGCTCTTCAACAACTCTTGTTGAAGTTTCCGTAGTTTTCATTGGAAAGTTTACGTAACACGAATTTTCTCGTGGACTGGCTCCCTTATATGATCCTCCTCCAGGAAAGTAGAATTGTTTGAAACAAACAACCCTATTTTCCATTGGATCATAAAAATAACCCCCTCGTGTACCTTTGGGGTAGCCTACAAAGAGGCATAACCTCGACCGTGGTTTCAACTTCTTGGGATTAGCCTCAAGCACATGTACAGGCCAACCCCAAATACAAAAATGACATAAACTAGCTTTACGCCCGTTCCACAACTCCAAAGGTGTTCTTGCAACACTTTTGGAGGGAACACAGTTGAGTATGTACACCGCAGTTTCCACTGCAAAACCCCAAAACGAGTCCGGCAAGGAAGTGCAGCTCATCATCGAGCGAACCATGTCTAACAAGGACCTATTTCTCCTCTCCGCTACACCATTTTGCTGAGGTGTACCCGGTGCTGAGAGTTGGGAAACGATTCCATGTTCTATCAAATAGTCCTGGAATGCGGAGTCCAAAAACTCTCCACCTCGATCTGATCGAAAAGTTTTAATCCGTCTATCTAATGTATTTTCAACTTCAGCCTTAAACTCTTTGAACTTTTCAAAGGATTCAGACTTCCGTTGCAAAAGATAAACATACCCGTACTTGGAGTAATTATCAGTAAAACTGATAAAATACTCATAGCCACCTTGGGCTCGCACATTCATATGACCACAAAGGTCAGAATGTACTAACTCAAGAGGCTCCTTGGCTCTAGAACCTTTTCTAGTAAAAGGTCATTTAATCATCTTACCCTCAAGGCAAGATTCGCACACTGGCAAAGAATTTTCCTCTAACTCACTTAGAAGTCTATTCTTCACCAATAAATTGCGTCGACATTTTGATTGAGTTACGACAGTTCTGAACATTTCAGTATTATGGAGGGAATTAATGGCTAACGGCCTTAGCACATATAAATTCGATTCCAGATTTGCTGTGCAAATAAAAACACCATCTTTATGAATAAACACTTTATTCAAATCAAAAGAAACAGTGTATTTACATTGCAATAAACACTTTACAGAAATAAGGTTCCTTTTTAGTTCAGGAACAATATATACATCATTTAAAATAAGAAACCTATTCTGTAAAGCTAACTGGAGTCCTCCCACTGCCACAGCTGAGACGACGTGCCCGGTGCCTACTCGCATCGTCATCTCACCAGCCTCCAGCTGTCGCCAAGATCTAATCCCCTGAAAAGAAGAACAAACATGGTTAGTGGCGCCTGAATCAATTATCCAGGCAGAATCATCATTCTCCACTAAACAAGTTTCAAGCACAAGTAAATCACATTTACCTTTATCCGCCTTGGCCTTAGCCTTGGCTGCTTTCTTCTCCTTCAGATATCGAGGACAGTTCCTCTTCCAGTGTCCATCTTGGTTGCAATGGAAACACTTTCCTTTAGCAACTTGTGGACGCCTCCTAGGGCGACAGGCGGTGGGTTAGCAGGTGCCTTCCCTTTTCCCTTACCACCCTTCTTCTTCTTCCCCTTTGCAGAGTTAGAAGTAGAAGGTGCAGACTTCGTTCCTGAGGTCGAACCTCTATGGAACGTCCTTGAGGATGAAGCAATATTTGCCTCACCCTTCTGCCTCTCCTTACTTTTCAGTAAAGATTGGTATGTCTGCAACTCGTTGAGGAGAGTTGTAAGGTTATATTTCACTTTGTTAAGAATCACATTGCTAACAAAGTGCAGGAAGCTCTCCGGCAAAGAATGCAGGATTATGCTAACCTGGCTGCCTTCATCGATGGTAGACCCATTCAACTCCGCCACATTGAAGTGGACCATCATGTTTAGCACATGTTCACGAACAGAGGTGCCTTCTTGCATTTTGGAGTTGAATATGTATTTAAGAGCCTCATGCATAAGTTGTTCAGACGATTGTCCAAACATCCCCCGCAGGGACTCATGATCTCACAGGCTGAGACCATAGGCTCATGTTTCTTGGCCAAGACGTCAGAAAGACTTGCCAAGATATAGGCTCGGGCCTTCTCATTCGCCCTTGTCCATCGCTCGTATGCCTCCCGAACATTTCGAGCGGCATTTGAAGCTGGAATAGGAGGACAAGCCTCCGTGAGAGCGAACATGAGATCCTCGATGATTAGGATCGTCGTGATCATGTGTTTCCATGTTGAAAAATTATCGCCAGTTAGTTTTTCGGCGCTTAACAACGATAAGGTGGTTGTTGCCATTTGAAAAAGTTGTTGAAAATACGAACAAATTGATTAGATTTTGCTAAACCACTTTTAAACCAATTAGTTTTGCAAAACAGTTTCAAGTACCCTAAGTTATAGACTTCTATTTTGCAATGATGCCCCAGTGAGTCAGGACAAACGCCACCGGTGGGGTGATCAGTTGCCCCTTCACTGGGATGAGACATTCTCAACCATTAGGTAGAACCAACTCTTGGAACTGAACCTAACAGCCACCATTTTTTGGTCCAGAATCGTTAACTTTTAACTATTCCGTGTAAGTGTAACCCCTCGTTTCGGTGCCAGAGTCCCACCCTAATGCGCTTACCGTAGGGAAAAGACAGATTAGGACAAGAGACTAAGTTATCTTATCCTCTTACAGGAGATCAAATAAAGAAACGCACAAAACTGCCATCCTTTAGGGGGACACTCCTAGGGTGCCTCGAGGCGATGCGCAGTAACTTTATTCAACCTAACGAGGGAGACCGAGGGATATGTTGTCGTACTTCTCGCTCCCACTTACTATGAACATTCTCTCCATCCACCTTGATATTGACCTACCCAAACACCATCCGTTGGGGGGACACGCCAAAGGTGCCGCGAGGCCGAGGATAGATCTCATGGTGTGGACTATTAGAGAAAAGTGAAAGGTTTAAGTGAAACATCTTATGCCCTAAGTACCTCCCACTGAATGTTCTACCTAGGGATTCATTAACCTAGACAATCCGGCTACTGATTTTAGTCTAAGTCATCTTTTTAAACTCTGCTCATAAACAACATTTGTCTATGAAATATAAACAAGTTCAAGTAGTCACATTTAAACACTTTAATGGATTGTCCTTAACTTGCATGCATGCATCAAATCTATCTAATTCACCTTTCCAGGTAAGTTCCCAGGTAGGGGTGTTACGTTTCCGTCAACTTAAATACCCCAACCTAGACAGAACCCGCCTTAAACAAAAGGTCCCTTATAGATAGATTTGCTACACTTTAACCTTTTATTAGCCAATTTAATCCTATTAAACTGATTAAAAGATTAAAGCCTTAGGGTTGCTAATCATATTAGAACCGTGATCTTAGGTCTATGTGATCCAAGTTTTAAACATTTTAAAACCATGAATTAAACCTAAGTGAGCATGCATGTCTTTCTTATTTCTTTTAGTTCTAATTTCTCTTTAACTTTTAAAAAGAAACAACTAAAAACATTGCGTATAACGAGGCATTTATAACATTTATAAAGTAACCTATGTGTCATGCTTCATGCAATGTCTGGTCATTACTATATATAACTTTTATATAACGCGTAATAACCAAGCAAACATGCTATCATTCACCCTTATACTATAACAATTATAATATAAAGATGATGCATGTCAATGCTTTTTATGCATGCATAAATATAACTCTTATATTATATGATGCATGAGCATGCTCTTACATAATTAAAATCATGCTTCTCTAAATTATAACAATTACAATAAAGAGATGATGCATGATCATTGCATAACCTAAGGTGGGATTTACTATATGTGCATACCATATGACATATAAAACATACATCGCATGTAATTAAACAAAGGATTAATGGACCGGGATGAGCCTTTTAAACCAAAAACCGGAATGAAAAACCCTATCTATTACATTTTTCATCGAGCAAACCGGTTCACAGGCGAACCGGTCTTGAACCGCCAGGAGGTCTTCATCGTGTAGCAAACTCCAGTAGGTAGACGATCATTCAGCGCGCACTAGACGATAGGAGCAAATTAGCAAACGATCGCATAGACGACGACGAGGCTGCGAAGCCTGATCGTCCATGCGATCGTGTAGCGCGACGAAAGGTAAACGATTTACCTTGAGTTACTAAGCGATCGTTTAGTCAGTTACTAAGCGATGAAGCTTGCTGACCTAAACGATCGTCTAGCGCGCGAGCGTCTCATCGTCTAACCGATGCGTGCAACTTGGTAAACGATTTACCTTGCGATGCTAAGCGATCGTTTAGTCAGTTACTAAGCGATGAAGCTTGCTGACCTAAACGATCGTCTAGCGCGTGCATTAAACGATACTCAGCGATCGCGTGCCCGATCGTTAACCCGATACGACCAACTCTTGATCGCATACCCCATCGTTTAACCGATGCGTTCAACCGCGATCGCGTACTCCTTCATCTTGACGATGCGATGGACAGCGATCGCGTAGAACATCTTTTGCACGATGCGATCAACCCTAGATCGTCTCCTTCCTCGAAGAGCCGTAACCTTTGCCCAGAACTTCGACGAACGACTCAAGACTTCAAACACTTTGAATACAGACTCGATAACGATTATTTATGCCCAAAAACACAGGGGCCTTTACAAACAACCGCAAATGTAAAAGGAATTAAACAAACCGAGGCAATTCATCCCGAAAACATCCATTAATCTGGCACATCCACAGCAGATTTAACATTTAAAACAACGTAGAAATGCACCCACCATGAATGTATATTTATTTCGTTGCAACAGATGAAATCAGTATCAGAAACCTGGCTCTGATACCAATTGAAGGATCTCATACGAGAGTTCCATGAGCGGGTTTAGATCGCTCCGATTTCACAGTGACCGAAACACAAACGATATACATTCAACACATAACAGTTATGCATATTAAACTAATTATCGGCATGCTCAGAACACAATAAATAACAGGAAAAGGTTCATACTAGATGAAGACTCTCTTCGATTTAGAACCCAAGCAGCGGAAACCCTCCAACAGATCTACCAACACCCGATGGAAGCAAGTGGGAGATAATATTGTGCTATCGTATAGCGGAAGTGCTTATCGTATAGAAGAGCTACACGATCGTGTATGAAAAGATGAACGATCGTTTAGGAAAAACATATACGATCGTTTAGAGAAATCGTGAGGTAGACGATCGTTTAGACGGAAGAGCTAATATCGTATAGGCTCTCGCGATCGTTTTCACAATTCTTTTGGGCGGACAAAATTAATGAATGCACTATTGAAAAATGAAAACGATTTTCATTTTTAACCCGCTGGTTACCATAACCAACGCTGCCCACTACCCACGTCCGAACGTGGAAAATTGGTTAATTATCATATAATAATCAATCAATCAATTAATTAATATAATCATATTATATTTATATCCTATAGTTTGATATCACATATCTACTATAGTATTTTCTCCTCTACTTGATATAAATCATATTTATATCTAATTTCCTCCAAAATAATGTATCTCATACATTTAGCCAATTATATCATATATAATTAACCAGTCCAATTATATCATATATAATTGAACTTCCTCTTGTCAATTTGAACATTTCAAATTAACCCAAACACTGGTTCTCGACCTTATCCTTGCTACCCAGGGGACCTAATGGACCTGTGGCTCGAAGCTCTAATGGTACGTGAATAGCTGACTAAACTCTTTAGCCACGAGATCCACCATCCGTTAACTATCAGTGATTCCACTAAAGACCAAAACTAAACTCTTCTTACCACAGATATATTTTTGTGTCCATCGGATATAACCAATCATGAGTACAATGACCCTTCACAGATGCTCGTAGGTACAACTGGGCCAATTTACCATTTTGCCCCTGTAGTTACATCTCACTCCTTAAGTACCACTGATTCCTCTAATAAATAATAAAACATAGTCCAACTATGTGTGAACACCTCTCGGGCCAAGAGAAGGTGTGTAAAGCCATTCCATTCAAGCCCTGGAATCAGCCCTTAAAGGAGCCATCTATCTACTTATCCCTGCCTCAAGGAAGAAGTGAATTCCATCTTATGTAGCTGAGTTCCCAGCTCTTAAATTAGACGAATCCCCAAAATGGTAGGTTTGAATCAGCGACCTGGCCACTCGCACCTATACAAATCAAAGAACCACCCTCAATGGCAGGAGTTCCCAACTCACTCAGGATTAAGGTCATGTTACCTATGGTCATCCTAGTAAAGTGAAGTCTCTGTCATGAACAGTGTTATATAACAAGACATTAGCACTTCGAGGTCAGGTCTTATACAAACTCTTTGTATCGGACGCCCCCGCTCGCATGTCCCCAACACGAATGATCAGGATCAGACCATCTGTGACAAGTCACAACACTTGTGACCATTCCACAAAGCGAACCGCATCCGTAGCATTACTAGGATAAGGTTTCCCTCTTTTATCCATTTACTATAGACCATTTTGGTTATCACTCAAGACATGATCCACTTGTATGTCACCACATACATGCTTGAGTCACATACAGATAACCAGGGATTTTATGTCTATTGGTTTGTGGTAAAGAAAATAAAACAATTAACAGAGAAAAATACAGAATGTGAAGTAAATATCATATATTAACAACACAAGTGTTCGTACATACTATTTACAAACTATAGGACACGAGACTTTAGGGAATCAACCCCAACACATACAACACGAGGAAAGCTACTGAAATGTTGATGATTTTCTTGTAGACACAATACTCATCAACGTTTTGGGCAAAGTCGTACGATTTGATTGTAGTATCAAACCGAATGTTCCAAGATCGAGACGTCTATTTCAACCCATAAATGGACCGATTAAGTTTCTAAACCTTTTGCTCTTAACCTTGGACTAATGAATCCCTTGGGCTGCACCATATAAATGGTCTCCTCAAGATTACTATTCAGAAAGGCAGTTTTGATGTCCATTTGTCATATCTGATAGTCATAATATGAGGCAACGGACAAGAGGATGCGAATGACTTCAACATGGCAACAAGTGAGAAAGTCTCCTCATAGTTGACTCCCTCCACTTAGGTATAACACTTTGCCACAACTCTAGCCTTGAAAGTTTGCATCTTCCCATCG
>NW_028326643.1:0-2369 GCF_027475165.1 Benincasa hispida
AAACCCTAAACCCTAAACCCTAAACCCTAAACCCTAAACCCTAAACCCTAAACCCTAAACCCTGAACCCTAAACCCTAAACCCTAAACCCTAAACCCTAAACCCTAAACCCTAAACCCTAAACCCTAAACCCTAAACCCTAAACCCTAAACCCTAAACCCTAGTCCATTTTCAAATTTTCGCCCGCCAGAATGTTCGCACACTAAAATTTGGCTCCGGGGCACCCTTGCTGGGCCCGATAGTTATTTGGGGCACCAAACAAGCTCCGTTCCGAAAACCTTCTGCGCCCAAGGATTTTTCTCATCGTTTTAAACGCCTGGGTTCGTTTTAAGATTTTAGCCCGCCGGAAAGTTCACGCACTAAAATTGGGCCACGGGGCACCCCGCCAGGCCCGATAGCTGTTTGAGCACCAAACGAGCTCCGTCCTCAAAACCATCTGCGCCCACGGCTTTTTCTCATCGTTCTGAATCCCTGGGTTCGCTTTCAGATTTTCGCCCGCCGAAAAGTTCGCGCATTAAAATTGGGCCGCGGGGCACTCTTACCGGGCCTGATAGCCATTTGGGTCATCAAACGAGCTTCGTTCGAAAACTCGTCTGCGCACACAACTTTTTCCCATCGTTTTGAACCCGTGGGTTCGTTTTCAAATTTTCGCCCGCCGGAGAGTTTGCGCACTAAAATTGGGCTCCGAGGCACCCCCACTGTGCTCGATAGCCGTTTGGGGCACCAAACGAGCTCCGTTCACAAAACCGTCTGCGCGCACAGCTTTTCCTCATCGTTCTGTACCCCTGGGTTCATTTTCAAATTTTTGAAAGCCGGAAAGTTCCCGCACTAAAATTGGGACCCGGGGCACCCCTTCGGGCCCGATAGCCTTTTGGGACACCAAACGAACTCAGTTCGCAAAACCGTCTTCGCGCCCAGATTTTTCTCATCGTTCTGAACCCCTGGGTCTGTTTCAAAATTTTCGTCCGTCGGAAAGTTTGCGCATTAAAATTGGGGCCCGATAGCCATTTGGGACACCAAACGAACTCCCTTCGAAAAATCGTCTGCGCGCACGGCTTTTTCTCATCGTTCTGAACTCCTAGGTTCGTTTCAAATTTCGCCCGGCGGAAAGTTCGTGCACTAAAATTTGGCCCCGGGGCACCCCTGCCAGGCCCGATAGCCATTTGGCGCACCAAACGAGCTCCATTCGCAAAACCGTCCACACGCAGGGCTTTTTCTCACCGTTCTGAACCTCTTGGTCCGTTTTCAAATTTCCGCCCCCGGAAAGTTCACGCACTAAAATTGTGCCCCGGGGCACCCCCGCCAGGCCCAATAACCGTTTGGCGAACCAAACGAGTTTCGTTCGCAAAAGCATCTGTGCGCACGGCTTTTTCTCATCGTTCTGAACCCCTGGGTCCGTTTTCAATTTTTGCCCGTCGGAAAGTTCGCACACTAAAATTGGGCCCCGGGGCACCCCCGCCGGACCCGATAGCCGTTTGAGGCACCAAACGAGCTCCGTTCACCAAACCGTCTACATGCACGGATTTTTTTCATCGTTCTGAACCTCTGGGTCCGTTCTCAATTTTTCGCCCGCCAGAAAGTTCGCACCTTAAAATTGTGCCTCGGGTCACCCCCGCCGGGCCCGATATCTGTTTGGGGCACCAAACGAGCTCCATTCGCAAAGTCGTCTACGCGCACTGCTTTTTCTCATCGTTCTGAACCCCTAGGTCCGTTTTCAAATTTTCGCCCGCCGGAAAGTTCGTGCACTAAAATTGGGCCCGGGGTACCCCTGCCGGGCTCGATAGCCGTTTGGGGCACCAAACGAGCTACGTTCGCAAAACCGCTAACACGCACGACTTTTTCTCATCGTTCTGAACCCCTGGGTCCGTTTTCAAATTTTCGCCTACCGGAAAGTTCACACACTAAAATTGGGCCTCGGGGCACCCCGCCGGGCCCGATAGCCGTTTGGGGCACCAAACGAGCTCCGTTCGCAAAATCGTCTGCGCGCACGACTTTTTCTTATCGTTTTGAACCCCTGGGTCCGTTACAAATTTTCGCCCGCCAGAAGGTTTGCGAACTAAAATTGGGCCCCGAGGCACCCCCGTCGAGCCCAATACCCGTTTGGGGCACCAAACGAGCTCCGTTTGTAAAACCATCTATGCACACGGCTTTTCCTCATCGTTTTGTACCCCTGGGTTTGTTTTCAAATTTTCGCCCGCCGGAAAGTTCCCGCACTAAAATTGGGACCGGGGTGTCACAATCGCTCTTTCCGGAGCTTCTCTTAGCGATTGTGCGGCACTTGTTCCCGCTCATGAACAAGTCAGCCAACTCGAATACGGACTGCCGATTGCACACTGAGTGCCTCTCGCAACCTCCATCCCCGTTTTAGGG
>NW_028326644.1:0-33000 GCF_027475165.1 Benincasa hispida
TGATATAAATAATTTAATTTAATTATATATGATACATTATAATATAAAGTTTATTTGAGAGGAAATAAATATTTGAATATGATTCAAATATTAATTATATGAATTTGATTCATATAATTAAATTAAATATAAATGAGATTTATATTAAATTCTGAGAGAATTAAAACTATAGGTTACATTGTATGTGATACAATATTAAACAATAGGTTATATGTTATATATGATAATATATATATATATATATTAAAATTAATTTATTTTAATTTTGAATTTTGTTTAATGAGGGAAATAACTTCCGCTTATTCTCTCTCAACCCACGTTGTGTGAATGGGTGGTTGGGATGGTTTTCATCTTCTTCTTCATTTGACAGAGGAGATGAGACACAAAAAAAAGGTTCTGAGAAAAATTCTCAATCTCTCTTCTCCTCTCCCAATTCTCCTTTCATTCTCCAAAAATCACAGAGATCACAAACTCATGTGATTCTACTCCCAAAGAATAAGAAGGCTCTAATTGATTGTGTCCAAATTAGGGTTTCGAGTTCGTGGTCATTTTGATTTACATTTTTTATCGTGATTGTTCTAGATCGAAGAGGATTCACGTGAAGAAAAAGATCTTCAAGGGTAAGTCTCCTTATCTCTTTTCTTTTTTGTTATAATAAGCATGTTGTAAAATTTTATTTTTATGCATATTGTTTCCATAAAATTTACGTTCTATAAAAATTGGGATTTGGAACCGATCCCTACTTTCGCTAACTGGTTCCTTCAATACTACTTTCGCTCTGAATCTTAACTGGTTCCTTCAATACTAACCCTTAAAGAGCAATGTTCTTCACGTAATTCCTCATCTTGAAAAGGTCACGAACTCAAAACCCTAATTTGGCCATCGCCACGAAAAGCTTCCTCTGTATTTTATAAGATGAGAATCCAAGGAGTTGTGGGCTCTTGGTATTTTAGAAGAAAGGGATTGAGTTTGATTTTAGAGGAAGGAGAGTGAGAGGCTGAGAACTTATCTCAGAGTTTTTCTGTCAGTTTTCACACACAGAGAACTCTTTGTCAAACACAAGAGGAAGAAGAGAATAGTAACAACCCCTCTGCCCCACTCCCACAAAATGCATGTAGTAGAGAGAAAAATGGAGGGAGTTAATCCTTTTTCAAAAAATAAATTAATAAATTAAAAGAAAAATGATTTAATAAAACATTAATATATATTCATATGATAACCACTTTATCATATAATATATATTAAACTATATGTTATATTAACCTATAGTTTAATATTGTATCAAATACAATATAACCTATAATATTTATTCTCTCATTAATGCACCGTCTTTAATATAAATCTCATTTATACTAAATTTAATAATATGAATCCAATTCACATAATTAATGTTTAAATCATATTCAAATATTTATTTCCTCTCAAATAAACTTTATATTATAATGTATCAAATACATTATAGTAATTATATTATATATAATTAAATTAAATTGATTATATCACATATAATTAATTCCCTCAATTAATTTGAGCAATTCAAATAAATCCAAAATTGATTCTCATTTAATCCCTATTGAGTTACAGAGGGGGCCTTATGGACCTGTAGCTTGAAGCTATAATGGTACTTGAATAATTAATTAAATTATTCAACATTCATTAACTGTCGGGCACTCTACTAAAGACTGACAACTATACTCTTCACACTACAGATATATTTCTGTGTCCATTGGATATAACCAGTCAACAGTGCAATGACCCTTCACAAATTGCTCGTAAGTACAACTAAGCCAAAATTTTCGTTTTGCCCCTATAGTTACATCTAACTCCTTAAGTACCATGGATCCCTCTAATGAACAATAAGTCATAGTCCAACTATGACCAAAACCCCTCTTGACCGAAGAGAGGATGTGGCACCACATTGTTCAAGCCTCAGAATCGACCCTTAAGAAGCAATCTATCTACTTACCCCGACATCGGGGAAGGAGTGAATTCCATTGTGTAGCTGTGTTCCCAACTCCCCAATCAGACAAATCCCTAAAATGGTATGCTTATTGATTCGACAATCTAGCCACTCTCACCCATACAAATCAAAGGACCACCTTCATAGACAGGAGTTCACAACTCACTCATAATTCAGGTCATGTCATCTATGGCCATCCTAGTGAAATGTAAGTCTCTATTATGAATGGCGTTATATAATGAAACTAGTCATTCCGTGGTCTGATCTTATACAAACTCCTTTGTATAGAATACCCTCGCTCACATGTCTCCACATGAATGATCAGGATCAGATCATTTGTAGCACTTTACAAATTGTAACATCTACAAAGCGGGTCGTACTCGTAGTATCACTTGGATAAGATATCCAGCCTTATCCATCTACTCTAGACCATTTAGGTTATCACTTAAACATGATTCACCTGTATGTCTCTGCATACATGTTTAAAGCTACCAGAAACTGACCTTGAATGTTAATTTATTGATTTGTGGGTTTTAGTGCTACTAAATGTCAAATAAAACATCTCATATTTTATTAAATAATATAAAATATTTGTACAATACAATTATAAACTACAAGATTTTACAAGATTTATGGCATCAACCCCAACAATTTCAAAATCCAATAAGGAATGGCTTATGTCACACTACACCTACAAATACAACATGATAGCTCTAAGAAAAAGGAAGTCCATTCTAATGCTCAAAATCTCTACTTGCTACACATATAAGTTTTTTGACTCAAGCATCAGAGTCATGACAAGCACCACACAGTGTGTAGATCTTTAATTCTTGCAAGTCATGTTTTCCCTAAATTACAAAGTTATTGTTAATTCATATGAAGTTCCAGATGTGTTTTTTCCTACACGGATGTTGATATCAATAACACCTATGCATGAAAGAATATACCACTTCATCAGTAACCACTTCGACCTGAATAGTTATAATAAGGCAAAAGACATTGATTGTTCCTTCAAACATATCTCCCATCATTAGATCTTGATGTTTCATTTTTATGGTCGAGATCACTCTCATATACACAAATATACACCACTTCACATGTAACCACTTTAGCTTGAATAATTATGATTGAAGGATAAGATAGAAATTATTGAAAGATATAAGGTCAAAATGGGAGGCAAAGATTCTCCCTTATAGTCCATTTTATATATAGTATAAATTTTTTTGTTTTTAAAAATTATTTTAACTATTTGGTTTTTGAAAATTGTGTTATTTTATTATTTTCATAATTTATTCACAATGGTTTTCATATTTCTTAAAAAGAAAAAACATTTGAATTCTAACTTAAAAGAAAAAAAAAAAATGCATGTTTCTAAATTATTTTTTTTTAATTTTAAAAATGTGGTTTGAATTTTGAATATATTTTTAAAAATAGATAATAAAATCAAAGAAATTAGTAAGTAGAAGTAATGCTCATTAAGTAGAAATCTTTAATAACAAAAATCCAAAAAGATTATAATCAAGTGGAGTCTAAGCTTAGAAGCACTTCTTCCACTCTTAGGTAGAATTTAGAAGTAATGTTTATTTGTTGTTTATGAATATGTTCATACCTTTATGAATATGGAAACATTTTGAAATTAAAATTATTTGAAATTATAGGCTTGTTTTTTCTCCCTTTTAGATTTCATCGTAACTAAACACTTAAATTCTTGATCAAATTTTAAAAATAAAAAGCATGTCTTCATTTTTTTTTTTAATTATTTTTTTAACTTTCAAAATCTGGCTTAATTTTTTAAAAATGACTCATAAAAAAAATAAAATAATCTAGAGATGAAAGTAATTATTATAAATTTAATTTAAAAAACTAAATAAATTATCAAACAAGATAAGTCGTCTTTAAAAATTTATTAGCAAAAGTTTTCAAGTATATCCGTAAAACTTGAATTTAGTGAAAGCTAAACAAATGGCAAAATTTGTGACATATATTCAAAATGATAAAATTGAAAATTTTAGGATTAGGATGAAATTGATACTCCAAGGTTGTCCATGAATTTATTGATGGGACAACAACATTTAAAATGAAAAACAAAAAAAAGAAAGAGTAGTTGTTAGGCTTTCCTACTCCCCATTTATGATTTTGAGTCGTTGTGAGGAAAATGTTTTTGGTACTTATTAATGGAATTTTATTTATTTAGGTGAGTATCAAATCAAAGGACGCACCACCACATTGCATGTATGAAATTATACCTAAATTTTTAAGAAATTCGATTGTCCAATCCAATCATACATGACATGTATCATATACTTCTTATTTTTTAGGAATATATTTTATTTTTTTATGTGAGTAATGGTGAATGATATATAAAGATACCTAATTTTTAATTATCATTATTTGTCCTTTGAACTGATAATTTATCACAATTACACTTTAAATTTTTAATTTAATCTGATAGCCTCTTATAATTTGTAGTTATTGCAATCTACACCCTATATTAATATTGATATCCAATATTTGTAAATTATAATTTTCATATCATTATTTGACATCAATATTTTTAATTTTTAACTCTAAATGTTCCTCAATAGTGATGTCAGAATTTATCAATTTACAATATTTAATTTTTTTTCATTTGCATCAAAACTAACCTCAACTTCATTTTTAATTGTAAACGTTGTTTAATTAGAAAATTTCAATTTGGACAAATTGCAAAAATTATCCCAGAAATATGATGGTAGTTGCAATTACACCCTCAAACTTCCAATTATGAATATTAAGCCCCTAAACTTCCATAAGTGTTAAAATTGGACTCTCAAATTTATCATAATGGTAGAAATTGAACCCACAAATGACAAGAATTGAACTCTTAAACTTGTACAAAGGTTACAATTTATACAATTATGTAAATTTGAAAGTTCAATTTGACCCAAATTTAATATTTGACATCAAATTAAGACCCTAAACTTTCATGGGTGGTTTTTGTAATTTGCCTAATCAATTTTAATTTCATTATAGTTCAATTCATTTTGTTAATTTTCTTTCTAAACTTTAATTCCCATCGAATGTCACAGTAATAAGAAAATTTAATTAGTAACGATTTAGTTTTTGTATTTTACAATTTGTAACGATTTAGTCTCTATTGTAAAAAAAAATCATCAAAAATAAATATCAATTTTTATTTTATGAAACGACTAAATCTTTATAGTTTAAAAATAAATTTGAATTTCTGATCATTTTATCAATATACACATGTAAAATTATTTCATTAAATCATACTAATATTTTTATGATAGGAATTAAGTCATTATAAATTGTAAAGTTAGGGACTAAATTGTTATTTATTAAAGTATAGAGATTGAATTATTACAATTTTAAAAATTTAGGGAATAAATAGTTACCAACTAAAGTTTTAAATTTTTTTTTTTTTTTTTGAAAAATTAGAGACTTAATTGTTACTTTCATATAAATTTAGAGATCAAAAGGTTTTTTTTTAAAAAAAAATATGAATTTAACATGTTCAAAGAATTATATGACATGGACCAAAAATGTATTTTAACCAAAATTCTATTGCAAGGAATGAAATTAAATTCCCACAAAATCTAATTGTGGGATGTTCATGGTGGTTTGATCTTCACACTGAAGAAATCCATTTAAATATTTTTTTTAGGACAAATATTTCTCTTTTATATTCATAACAAGTAGAGAGATGCATTTTTTTAAAAAAAAAAAAAAGAAAAAAGAAAAGAAAAAAGAAGGGAAGTCCCATGGTTTTCGTATTAAAAATTAAAAATGGAGTAGGGAAAGAATATTAGGCATGGTTATGTGACATTGTTTAAAATTAGGCCATAGTTTTTATTGTTTTATTGACTTGTACTTAATAGATATATAATAAATTGGTTTATATTTTAGAAAGAAGATTTTTCAACGGAAAAAGATCTCAAAGTAGATGGATGTTTTATATATTTTTTATATTGTATGAATAAATTATATTTAAACTATAAAATAAGAAAAGAATAAAGGAAGAAAAAATAAAAATAAAAAATGAGAAACAAAAAACAGTTATCAAACAAGCTTTTGTTTCTATTTTTTTTTTTCAAGAAATAGTAACCAAACATATCATGTTTCTAGTTCTTAAAAATCAGGATACAAAAAAAAACATGAAACAAAAAAATAAATTTAAAATTTGAGAAACATAAGCGTTATCAAACGTATCTTTTTCACTCCTTTTCGTTTTTACACCAGGATAAACTAGGGGAAAAAGATGTCCTTTTAGAAACTATTTAGGAAAATATTGTTGTTTTCAAACTATTTGTAAAAATATTATTTTTTTAAAAAAATAAGTCGAGGGTTTAAAATTCGACCTAGCCTTCCTTTCATTTGTACGTCGAACTTTGAACCCTCGACCTTACCCTTCCTAACATTATTATTGAGTCGGTTTAATTATCATTCCGCAGACCTTCCTCTATCAAAAGATCATATTTCTAAATTTTCATAAGGTTCCCCTGGAATTCCTTCCAAAGCTTTTGAATAATTTTTACGGATTTTGTCATCTCAGCAAGTCTGACTAAATAACGAGCTAATGAATCTCCTTCTTTTTGCCACTAAACTTCCCAATCAAATTCGAGAGAGATATTATGAGAGAGAGCGAGAGCGGAATAGCGAGATTTTGATAGAGAGTGAGAATACCGTACAAATTTTCCTTTTTTTCTTTTTTAATTATTACACATTCCACCTTTTTCTTTCTTTCTTCCTTTTTTTTTTTATTTTCCATTTTATAAAAACAATTTCTAAAAATATTTTATGATTTTATTTAAACTCTAAAAAGAATAAATTAAAAAAAATAATAACTCATAAAAATAAAAAAAATGTAAATTAAATATCTCATTTATATAAAAATAATTACAAAAATTAATGTGTCCACAAGGCGGACGTTATCGATTTCGAGCTGGTTGTCGTTGTCGACTTCGAACTTGAGGTTGTTCGGGTTCTTCTTGATGTTGCTCTAGTACCTCTGCAGGCGCTTCATAATAAAAATATTCATTATGCTCTCCACGACCCCGACTATGTCCATGCACGTATGAAGACGAAGGACCAACCTCTAAGTCATAATGTCCTGAACCAAATGCTGGCATCAACATCGGACTAACATAATCAGTTTAACTTTGTGTCTGCATCATAGGGGTAACTCTTCCACATTATGTGCAACCTCATCAAACTCATCCTCTTCCCAAACAGGTCCTCTACGTCTAGGAGCTGGTGGAGGAACAATAGGTATATCGTACATATAATGAATTTTCTGTATATAGCTTTGGTTGTCACTACATATAGCAAGAACCTGGTTCGGATCATTCGCAACCTCACGGAGTCTACTGTTGTTCGATCTCTGTGAATTATAAAATAATTAGACAATATTTAAAATAAATTTAAATTAAAAAAATTAGATAATATTCATTCATTTACCAGATGACCCACAGCTACTCCCGGATGAGTGACATAGTGCCTTGTGGTATTATTATACCAATGAATATATTCTGGAGTGACATCTGTGTCAAACTGTTCAAGAGAAACCCTCACTGCAATAAACCTTGCACGATAGTGCCATCGCACTACCAAATGTGCAACTTTTTCGGACCAATCTACAGTCCTTAAGTCAATATCATGCAATACGGGTTCAGTATTACAAGGCGATGGGACATCCTGCTGAAAATCGAATTGTCTCATCACCCTGTAAGGAAGATGCCACTCACCAATGTGAAAACATATGAGAGGACTCATCGTCCGCCATATGTTTTGACCATTCGTACAAAAATTAGGCAAAGTATGCACAATAATTTTGTACGGCTTCCAAATAACCTGAAACACAAAATATTATATTAGAGAATATTAAAGACAAATACAATAAAAATGTGAATAAAATAATCAATTAGGTTTAGTGTAATGTACCTGTTCAGGTTGAAGCAAGATATTTCTCCAGTAGTACGATCTCGTCACACAATATATGATCGATGAATGAACTTGTCGTACAAAACATCGAGATCAACAGGTCATGGGTTTAAAGCCATGATCTAAAAAAAATATATATTAAAATTGACTATAATTGAATAGTAGAGAAAAGTGTGAAGGTAAAGAATAATGTAAAACTTTATTGATTACAAAAAAAAATAAATGAATATACAATAGATTATTATAAAAAAAAATTGAATATACAATAAATTATAATAAAAAATGAATATAAAATAAAATGAATGTATAATAAAAAAAAATTATTTATTATTTAATCCTTAACTATCTGGAGCCCGTCTTAGTAACGAAGGACACTTCCTTCGATTATGTCCTAACTGGTTACAAAATCCACATCGTTGTCGAGTGGCTAGTTCTGTCCAATCCATCTCGTTGTGATAACGTGAACTTTTCGGTCTACCAAGTCTTCTCAACAACGATGGATCAAGATGTAAAACGAACATATTAGGGTGTGTGATCCAGTAATCTTCATGCGGTACAGGTTGAAATTGAGGAGAGTAACATTCAGCATACGTTGACAATTTGTAGTAGTCCTCAATAAAATCTTCGTAGTTCATGTTAAAATGTGAGCAAACGGCCATAAAATGCAAGCATGGAATGTCGAATGCTTGCCACTTGTTACATGAACAATACCACTCGGACCTGTTTAACCTCAATATTTGAACGTTTTCTCCTTTGGCATTGAGACTATGACGGTCGATCTTCACATGAAACACACCTTCATACCAATCGTATGATTGTACTTCATGTTTACTAGATCGTGCAACCTATTTATTTATTTTGTCGTGTGCGTACCTGGATTTTTACTCCACTTAGTATTATAATTTGAAATAAACTATTAATAAATTATATAAAAAAAAATATTTACCAGGTGTATTTATCTTAACGCTCCAATGCATCCCTTATTTCTACTCTTCTTTTCTCGAAATAATTCACGCATTTAAAGAATGTTATTTGAGCAAGAGCATTTATAGGCAACATTCGAGCTTCTTTGAGGACTCCATTTATGCACTCTGATAGATTTGTTGTCATCCACCCATATCTGAATCCTCCATCATGTACTTGAATCCATTGCTCTAAATTAATGTTGTCAAAAAAATTTAGACAGCTCCGATTTATTCCTTTGATATCTTCAATTGCTTTGTTGAACTTTTGAATTTGAAACTGACACCCGGCACGATAAACATAATTTTTCAATGAATTAAATTTATACTTTTTATTGAAGTTGCTGACGATATGTCGTAAGAAGAAACGATGGTGACATTTCGGTCCCGTCCAACCATTTGCTGGGTTGTTCACTGCTGCAATTATACTAGCATGTCGATCTGAAATTAAACACACCTCTTCGTGCATTACAATTTCTCTCAAGTGTTTCATACTTAGTGATCTCGAACAAGCCATCATACCGAGCTGTACTGTTCATGTAACAAGTGGCAAGCATTCGGCATTCCATGCTCACATTTTATGGCCGTTTGCTCACATTTTAACATGAACTACGAAAATTTCATTGAGGACTACTACAAATTGCCAACGTATGCTGAATGTTACTCTCCTCAATTTCAACCTGTACCGCATGAAGATTACTGGATCACGCACCCTAATATGCCCGTCTTACATCCTGATCCATCGTTGTTGAGAAGACCTGGTAGACCGAAAAGTTCACGTTATCACAACGAGATGGATTGGACAGAACCAGCCATTCGACAACGATGTGGATTTTGTAACCAGTTAGGACATAATCGAAGGAAGTGTCCTTTGTTACTAAGACGGGCTTCAGATAGTTAGGGATTGAATAATAAATAATTTTTTTTTATCATATGTTCATTTTATTTTATATTCAATTTTTTATTATAATTTATTGTATATTCAATTTTTTTTATAATAATCTACTGTAGATTCAAAATTTTTTTTTTTTTGTAACCAACAAAGTTTACATTATAATAATCTAATATATTCAATTTATAGTATAATAATCTAATATATTCAATTTATTCAATTTATTGTCTAATGATTATTCAATTATAGTATAATAATCTAATATATTCAATTATAGTCTAATGATTATTCAATTATAGTATGATTATTAGCTCTTTTTTTATATATATATTTCTATGGAAAGTTCAAATAAAGTGAAGACTCTCGCTCTCTCCTAAGATCTCGCTCTCTCTTAAGATCTCGCTCTCTCAATCTCGCTCTCTTCTAAGATCTTGCTCTCTCACTCTCGCTCCCTCCTAAGATCTCGATCTTTCAGTATCGCTCTCTCACAATATCTCGCTCTTTCTATTATTGTTGTTATTTTTCCATTAATGATTACTAGCTTTCATTTCTTCTGGAACAATCACAAACACTTTTTTTATTATGGATCTACTACCAGAAACTCAATGCGTAATCTTAGCATTCAATGTATATTCCTGAATAATCTCATTTTTCAATTATTCAACCATTTCATTCTATCAAGTTCAATGTCAGTCAGATTAGTCAATATAAACTAAATCTCGCTCTCTCCAACATTCTCACTTTGAATCTCGCTCTCTCCTAAAATCTCGCTTCGAATCTCGCTCTCTCTTAAAATCTCATTCAACATCTCGCTCTCTCCTACTATCTCGCTTTGAATCTCGCTCTCTCCTTAATCTGCTTTAGCCCATTTATCTCTTTAACCGCTTTGAAGTTTTGACATGTGTGTAACCTTCGACAACCTAATATACAAAATTTTGTTCGTAGACAAAGCTAATTCGGAATTGTCTTTCATTTCAAGGCATAACTTGTATCCATGTGCTTCATATTCGCCTGGAGTTCGCTCCTAGAAATATAGCCATCCCCACCCCCTCACGAGCCTCCGTCTAATTCGAAATGATAAAAAATGCATAGGTTGTTAGAAGCAGCTCGTCTAATTCGAAATGATAAAAAATGCATAGGTTGTTAGAAGCAGCTCGAGTACACAGATACATATAGTATACCATCTCATTACTTTATTTCCTCTATGAGGGAAAAAGAAAAGTAATAAACCTACAATCTCGAGGGTGGATGTGTGTCGAAACTTCAACCTTCGACAATCTAAGCGAGATTTCCCTTGTCAAGGGTTGAAGTTTCGGTCTATGTATTGTTTCCAAGTTTTTCTTTGTTCGTCGAGTTCTCAACGTTCGACCTCCACATTAGTCGAGTTCTCAACATTCGACCTCTAGCCTCGAACTCCCAAAACAACAACACTTCTCTAATAGGTTTCAAAACAACAATATTTCTCTAATAAGTTTTGAAAACAACAATATTAATATTAAAGGTCCGATAAACTAATAAACATGTTATATAGGAAAAATTACATTTTTAGTCCTTGAGTTTTTAGCAATAGAAGTGTTTGGTTCCTTTTATTAGTCTCTATTTTTTTTTAATAGATTTAAAATATGGTTGTTTTTAAATATAGAAAAATGAACCAATATTTACAAAATATAGCAAAATTTTAGAACTATCAATGATTGATGTTGATAGACACCGACAGAAGTCTATCAGTATCTATCAACGTATATTATTGATAGTTTTAAAATTTTACTATATCTTGTAAATATTTTTAACGGTTTTACCATTCGAAATAATTTTTCTTTAAAAGATCCTTTTAAGTCATTTAAAATTATTTTGATTATTATTATTTTAAAAGCTAATGTGTTATTTTAAATTAAAAAGTTATACTTTCCCTCACCTACGCTCCCTCGCCAAAGCAACTACAACCACCTCCCTTACATATGGTGACTTTCAAAGATTCTAATGGAAACACATCTCTCATGGACATTTGTTTTTGTTTTTTTTTTTATTCTAAAATTTAGATAACTCAAATCTACGGATGTTTGAAATTATAGATGATTGATACCTGTAACTAATCATATTTATTTTGTATGAATATTTAAAAATATTTGGATAATTTTGTTGTTTAGTCAGATTCATAATTGAAATTGTCTTAAATTTACATGTATTTTATGAATGCCCTTACAAGTTCATATAATTTACACATTAACTTACTGTAATTTGAATTTATATAACATGTTTATCTTTTTTATTCATTTAAAATTTATGTTTCTAAATAAATTTAGTTTATAAAAATAACCCAAAGATAATTTTAATAGTTGTACAAGAGTTGATACAACTTTTGGACAAGTTTTGAAAATGTGTGATAAAAGAAATATTGCATTTTAAATTTCAATTCAAAATAAAGTCAGATATGGATGGTTGCATTTTGATTTTTAAATTTTGAGAAAAACTAAATTTTACAAAAAGAAAAAATAAGTAATATATGGAAAATATATAAAATTCCAATATTAATCTGCTTGAGAATTCACCGATCTCAGTGTTAATCTACCCAAGATTCATGCAAGATTTTATATACTTTCCACATTTTACCTTTTTTTTTTTTTAATTTTAATCTTTCCTAAAATTTAAAAATAAAAATAAATAATCATTCATCTAAAAAAATCATTTGAATAATTGGTAAATTGATTTGAAAATTAAAAATTTGGCTAGAGAAGATCACATAATATTTTGAAAAAATTACTAGAGTCTCAGTGTAATCTCTAGCCCAAAAGGGCCAAAACAATTTATAAATTTAAAAAAAAAACTAATTATTTTAACTAAATCTCGAACTTGAATTATAAAAAATGTGCTAGTTTTGTAATGTGAAACTTTAAAGGTCTTATTTCTAAAAAAAATTCCCAATGTAGGAGTAAAATTAGTTTTTTTTCCAACATATTTTAAATTATATTGACTTAAAAGATTAAAGATTGGAATAGTTTATTTCTACATATATTGTTGAACTTAAAAAAAAAAAAAAAAAAAAAAAAAGAAAGAAAGAAAGAAAAAACTACTTTTCTAACCATGTACTTAAATTATAGAGAAAATCTTATAAATAAAAAAATCTAAAAAATATTTACACTTTATAGCAAAAAATTGAACTTATTTTTTAAATTTTTTACTATAAAGTATAAATATTTTTAAATATTTTTATATTTAAAAATGTCCCTAAATTATATTCCTTTTAGTTCTCAAGTTGGAAGAATATGTGCGTTTGATTCCTAAGTTTTCAAAATATAATATATTTTTTATCCTCGAGTTTTTAAGAATGTGTTTGTTCGTTTCCTAAATTTTGAAAATGTACTGTTTATGTCTTAGAGTCTATAAGAACAGATTTAAAAGATTTTGAAGTATTTTTTTTATTATTTTAAATTAGAAAAAAATAATTGTAGATAGAATATAACATTTTTCTAAAAATATATTTTTTTCTAATTTAAAATATCATATGATTAATTAAAATAATAACCAAGCATAATTCAACTATCATAAATTTGTACTATATCAACCTTGAGTCTAGAGGTTCAATCATTTTTTTTTCTTAAATAACAGAGGTTTGATCTTCCCAATTCTCATCCGACATGTGGTAGAAAAAATATAAAAAAATACACACACACATATATATAACCTTACGTTATGGACCTTTTAAACTTGTCAATAAAAGCTCGAGAACTAAAAAATTACATTTTGAAAATTCAAGGACCAATCACATATTCTTCAAATGTTATGGACTAAAAAAGTAATTTTTCCTAATTTTTTTGTCAATATATTTATGTTTTAAGCAATTTGGGCTCCATTTGGATTAGTTATAGTTTTTAAAATAATTGTGGTATCAAAATGAAGCAGATTAATGTTTTTGTAAATTTAAAATGAAAAAAAAAATGGTAAAAAAGTTTGGTAAGTGTAAACTAAATTTATTGTGACTTAGCTTTAATGACCAAAATATTATTCTAATTATTTATACGTTTGTTTATGTATGGATTTTATGAGTTAACTATTTATAACTTTTTATACGGATAATTGTTTTAAAGAGCAAAACTGCTCTAAATATTGCAAATGTTACTGTTTATTAGTGATAGATACTGATATCTAGCAGTGTAACATTGTAACATTCCGATTTTTTAATGTAACGTCTCGATTTTTTTCATGTAATTTGTATTAAATTTTCTTAAAATATTTTAGCATTATTTTGCTAAATTTGGGCTAAAAATTTAATTCGGGAGACAAGATAATTAATCTAAAAGATATTTGTAAAGAATTGGAATTTTAATTCAACTTAAGGAAAAATTGGATTAATTTTATTTTGGAGAAAGTGTGTTTTTTAATTGATTAAATATTTGGAAGGATGTAATTTATCTCAACTATTGGATTGTATATTCCTCTAAATTTAGTTTAGAGTCAAAATTAAGTTAAGTGGAGAAAGTTAATTGGGTTGAGATTAATTTGATAAGAGATTTAGAATTTTTGGATTAGTTTGGATAAATATTTGAAAATGAAGAAAATGAAAAAAAAAATAGGATTTTGGAAACTA
Source organism: Benincasa hispida (assembly GCF_027475165.1). Taxonomy (NCBI): domain Eukaryota; kingdom Viridiplantae; phylum Streptophyta; class Magnoliopsida; order Cucurbitales; family Cucurbitaceae; genus Benincasa; species Benincasa hispida. The sequence goes on from NW_028326644.1 coordinate 14,340, forward strand.
AAGTGAATTTGAAATTTAAGAAGGAAATAGGAAATTATGGTTCTAAATTTTATCCTTCTTAATTTTGGAGTTTGAGTCTAAATTAGAGAAGATAATTAATTTAAATTGAGTTGATAAAAGAAATTTGGATTTCATTTAAATTAATTAGATGATGAATTTTCTAATTAATTAAAATATGGATTTCCTAATTAGAGAAAATGTCTTATTCAAAAAGGAAATCAAATTTATCTATTACTTCAAGTTATGAAATCTCAAATAATTTAAGATTAGGAGTATTTAAAATCATGTTACTTTCATATTTTTTTTAACCGTTCCCCATTGTGCATCCACCGGTCACTGTCGCTTGCCAGATTTTTATTTGGTGAGTTGTTGATGATTTTTTTTTTTTGGATTTCTTGATTGGTTCTTTAGTACACACTGAATTTTAGGGCAACTTGATTTACTTATAAGATTTGGAGCATCGATTCAAGTTTTTGAAAGTCGTTAGTGTACTATTCAACAAGTTCCAGAGCTTTGGAGGGCATAATTGGTGAGTATTAAGACTATAGAACTTTTTGGATTAGTAATAAATGTTGGAAATTGGATTTTAAATCCTAAATTATGGTTTAGGTATAGATTTGAATCTTTGAGTGAAGTTTGGAATAAATTTGGAGTAAACAAAGCGTTTGAGACATTAATTCAAGTTTTCGTTGGAGGTTGATTTTTTAGATTAATTTTGGAATTTCAGTTCAAGGTAATTAATCTTACTGTTGAAACCGCATTTGTGTTAGGAGATAAATTTAAGAATAATTTTGAGGATTCAAAGACTATTTGCATCAAGATGCATGAGGAAAAATAAGCTTATCTTAATTCTGAACATGTTAGGAGTGCAAGCATGGATTAAATTTTTTATATGCTTTGCTAGAAGAATAATGAGCATGATGATATGTATTTACATGGTTGTGGGACTTTATTTTATGATACATGTTATTTATGATAGTGATAATTACCTCATACACGTAGTTAGATACCACAAGAGGTTTGTGTTTCCTTCGGGATTCACCAGAGGTGGTGATCTCCTTCGAGATTTCACACCGAGGTTTGTGTTTCCTTCGAGACTCACCAGAAGTTAATGATCTCCTTAGGGATTTCACCAGAGGTTTGTGGGTACATTTCACTAAAGGTTTGTGGGTACATCTCACCTATGATAGGGCGGTTATCGACTAGTAACCCCAATAGTGGGGTTATTTACTGAGTATTTTATACTCATCATTTCTTATGTTATGTTTTTCAAATAAGTGCAAGGACGTAACGCCAAATGACAGAAGGAATCCGTGACCGTGCCATTGGGACCAGAGAGATGCTTCTACTCATGTTTTCACGTTTTAGTGTTTTACATTCTAGTCTTGATGTTTGAACTTATAGTCCCATTGTTCGATATTTTATTTGTAAAATTTCATGAAATTTATTTTGAACTTATAGACCACAATCAAAGATTTTTACTTATTTAGATTTTACCAAAGTTATTTATTTAATAAAATTTGTTTGATTTAGTTAAAATTGTGAGAGAGTCGTTTTTAGATTTATGCATGCATATAATAATAGCCTAATATAAGTCCTATGTAGCCGGACTGTTACAAACATTTTGGTATATTTGTAAGTAAGTGGGCTCATTTCTCTATATTTTAAAACAATCCTTTTTATAGTTTAAATTACAAATTAAAATTTTTATTTCTTTAAATTATATGATAAATGGATAGAAAAAGAATTATTGTTATATAAAATTGAAATGTATAAGTATTATTCGGCTTAAAGTGTTTTTTTTTTTTTTTTTTTTTTTGAAAGAGCCAATTTAAGTATTTTATTATAGGAAAAATTACCCTCTTGGTCCTCAAGTTTTGAAGAATATGTGAGTTTGGTCCCTGTATTTTAAAAATATATCTTTTTATACCCTAAATTTTTAAAAATAGGTTTATAAAGTCCCTCAAATAACTTTGCGCTATTATTTTGAAGAGTTATATTACATTTTAAATTAGAAAAATAATTTTTAAAATCACATTCCCTCTAAAATTATTTTTTCAAATTTTAAATATCATATAATTATTTTTAAAAAAAATTAAAAAAAAAACGTCAAGGACCTTTTAGACCTATTTTTATAAATTCATGGTCTAAAAAGGTACATTTTGAAAACTTAATGACCAAATAGACATGTTTTTATAAACTTGGGATTAAAAATATATATTTTTAAAATTCAGGGACCAAATGCACATATACTTAAAAAATTTGGAGACTAAAAAGGTAATTTTTTTCTTTATTATATGTTCATTTTTTTTAAATAGTACATAATATAAAGTGAAAGATATTTTATTTAATCAAAATTGTGTGATACAATTTTAAGAAAAACAATTGTTACAAAAATATTAGTAAAAAATTTATTGATATGAGATAAAATAGATGTAAAAGGATATATATATATATATATAACAATTTGTTAGAGAATATAACAGATTTTTCGTATATAGGTGATTTTTAGTGAAAGGATAATTAGAAAGGTGATTTTTTAAAAAAATTAAGAAATAATCCAATTCTACCCAACGCAATCCTAAACAAAACTTTAATCATGAGCTCCAAGAATATATAACCATTGAACTTTAAATATTAAAATTTTTATACTCTAAATAAAATTTATTTTTGATAATTATAATTGAGATATATCTTACACCGATACATAGATTAAATCACACTCAATTTTAGATTATAGAACTATCAAATTTATTCCTTCATCGTTGTTACAAAGATATGTATATCCACATTTTAGGATTTGTATTATCAGTTTTGAGGTCTAAGATTTGATCATCACTCTCCGTATTGTCATTAGTATATATATAAGATTAAACTGTAAAAATAGAAATTCTACTGCTAAAATTTATATATTAAATATTTTTTTAAAAAAGAAATATTATATTTTAACCAATATCAGATTTATTAAAAGATCAAAAATAGAAATTATACAGCTAAAATTTACATATTTAAAAAAGAAATATTACATTTCTTAAAAGAAAAATAAATAAATATAATCATTATCAGATTTTATTTCTTCCATTATAGAAAAATAATATTTAATTATCATTTTATCTTTATCTTTATCTTACTGTATTACAATTGGGATTCTGAGGAATCATTTATGTCCATTTGCCCTTTTAGATAATTCTAAATTTTCAATTATATCCCTAATAACCACATCATTTATTCTATTAAAGTAACATATATCTCCAAAAATTCCATGCATTAAAGCTCTAAAAAAAATCTTAATCAAAATCTTCCCAAATAATACCCACTGAAAAATATAAATGTTTTATAAACCATTAATTTTTTTACATCCACAAATCTATTTAAATTTTGAAATGCCAACTCACATATCTCATCTTTAAACCCAAATTTACACAGTGTTTAGTTTAGGGGAAAAAGAAAATCAGATGTCGTCATTTTGGTGCAGTTCTAATAGCGGTTTAATAAAAATTTATCATGTGATAATTTTTTTTAAAAAAAAATTAACTATTTTTATGCTCTTCCTATTTATAAAAAAAAAATATTGCTCCTCCTAAAATTAAAAGGAGTTATTCTATTCCCTTTTTTTAAAGAAAAAAAAAAGAGAGAGAGAGAGAAAGAAAAAGAAAAGAAAAGAGTTATTTTATTTTTATATATATATATATATATAAAAAAAAAAAAAAAAAAAAAAAAAAAAGGGAAAGGAGGAAAAGGAAAGTTGATTGAAGAGAAACCAGAGCTTGAAAAGAGAGCAATGTTTTTGTCCTTTACATATTTGCTTTAAGCTGAGAAGCCGCATCGTCATCGTCCCATCATCTTCTATTTCCATTCTTATTTCTATTTCAAGAGAATTTGCAGATACCTTCGCTTTTGCCCTTCTTACGCTTTTTATATAAAACCCTCAACATCGCCCTATTCAAATCCACACCTCTTCTTCTTCTTCCTCCTCTCTCAACTAACCTTCTTACTGATTCGCCCATTAAGTTTCGGTACGTTCCTGTTTTGTCCCACTTTGTGCTTCTCTTTGTGTATTACTCCTTGGTGGCGATATGTTTTTCTCAGTGGAATAAGCTTTTTAGATCTGTTTGCCAATGGAGATGGGGGTTTCTCAGTTATTTGGTTTAGATTTCTTTCTTACCACACCTCTAATGGAGATGGGGTTCTTTGTTCTTGGGTTTTCTGGGTTTTCTCATCGCCTCGAGAACTCTATGCCCTTTTCTCGTGGATGAATTTTATTGGGTTTTCTTTGTTTTCTGGAAACGGTTATATTTTCTGTGCAGGCGGAAAATTTTCGTGCTCTGTTTTTGCTCTGTTTTTGAGAGATGTTTTGTGTAGTGGACCGTGGGGATGGCTTCATTCAATTGTTTTGTTTCATACCAATGATAATATGGCAATAAAACTTTTGTCAAGTGATGAATAACGAAAAATCTTGTTTCTAGGTGTTCTTATGCTCTTTTGCATAGAAAGTTCATTACGATTTTTCAACTTCCCTGGAAAGAGTAGTTAGTTATATTATATGGAGTTCTGATTTCGATTGCAACTTGGGTTTGGATTCACTTGCATATTGGTTTCGGTTATTAATTGTTGGGATTGCGATTTATCTTCTTTTAGGTAAATTCTTAGGTATGCGTATATCCGTTTTTAGTTTCTTCTATGCATGATTATGCTCTAGGATCTGTTTTCCAAGTAACGGATCCGAACTTATGTGCGTACCTAAAGAAAGATTGATAGTTCTTTTCACTTTCAAGTGGTTTGCTTGCACTGAGTCCATCTGCTTCAAAAGAAAGCTTATGAATGCAGAAGATTCTGAATCTTCATCTTCCACCATGTTATGTAGCAAATTGGAATTTCTAACCATTTTTTTAACATAACATTAATCTAGGGAAGTTATGGGGTGGATTGTGTCTTTGAGAGATTTATTAATGAATTTCCATCACTTGAATTTCTTATTGATTAAATAAATTGAATCTGGGTCTGTCAAGTTGAACATGTTCTGATATTTATGGCAACTTCAGAAATCATCCACATCATTCTTCACTTGGAGGTTTCGTGAAAGGATTTTCAAGAAGCGGCCATTCAGAATACAATAATCTAATGAGCTTACCCATGTTCTTGTCAGTTCTGGGACCCAATTAATAATATATTCGAACCAATGGATTAGGATGATTTGTTTGGCTGTTTCATTAGTTATCTTATCTCTGCAATGGATGGGATGTTTTTGGTTTATTGATGAATTCCTAGTAAAACGTGTCTTCATACCTTCATCTTATCTGAACTGCCGATTCTTTTGTCTGCTTCTATTGCATCCTTGTACGTACGAACAGCAGCCTTTAACTGTGAATTTCTTATCAAGTTGTGCAAGATCTCGTTAATCTTCTCTTGAAATCTAGTTGTTTCATGTTGTGAGTTCTGACCTTGTTTCTTGGACATGTTTCTCAGCTTGAGGCATTAGAAGAAGAAGACTGTGCTGAAGCATAAACCTGGCCATGGAACATCAGTACGTTGAAGAGACGTTGATCCAAAACAACAATTCATTACGAGGAAACAAATTATGTTTAGACAACCAAACATGTATTTCAGATGCTGATGATGGAGCTTCCCATGGCTTTGACTGCAACATATGCCTAGACTCAGTTCAAGATCCTGTTGTAACACTTTGTGGTCATCTCTTCTGTTGGCCTTGCATTTATAAATGGCTTCAATACAAGAACTTATCTGCGCAGCAACAATGCCAACAAGCAGAATGCCGTTGTCCTGTTTGCAAGGCTGAAGTCTCCCACACGACTCTCGTCCCAATCTACGGAAAATTTCAGACTATAAATCCCTCCAAAGCTAAAGCACCATCAAATCTTGGCCCAGCCATCCCACGCAGGCCACTTGGCCGTGCCTGCGGGACAGAGGCACCAGCATCTCCAAGTCCCCAACTTCATCCCCGCAACTATTCTCCTCAGTCAAACTCATACTATTCACGAACACAGAACAACTACATCGCTTCGTCGATGCTCAGCTCAAGTAGTATCACAACAAACATCATCCATCCAGTGATCGGAATGTTCGGTGATGCGATTTACACAAGAACATTCAGAAACACAACACCAAACCTATACACTTATCCAAATTCATATGGTCATGTGAGCAACAGTAGTGTAAGACTGAGGAGGCACATAATGCAGGCTGATGAGTCGCTGAGCAGAATTTGTTTCTTCTTGTTTTGTTGCTTAGTTATATGTCTTCTATTATTCTAATTAGCTCCCTTTAGATCATTTCTAGCCATTGGATGTAGATACACATATAGCATGTAATTATGAGCTTAGTATAAAAAGGGGTACAGATTTCCTTCAATCTGTTTCATGGGATTGGTGGATTCGCTATAATGAAAATTATTTTATGTGGCAATCGACTCTTTAAGTGGGAATCCCATTATCACAAAAAGTTAATTAGATGTGTACTATATTACCATAGGGATCTCCTATAAGTAATCCATGAAAAGAATAAAGATAGATAAAGCTTGCTCATCTTTTCTTCTCTTTGTTTATCTGCTTGACTAAAAGGGAAAAAAAAAACTAAAAATCCAAATCAGGACCTCTCAATTCTGTGGTTATCCAAACCTGATTCATTTCAATATAAAATTAAGTGAAAAGAAAAGGGCATCTTCATGCTTCCAACAAGTCTTTCTCCAAAGGAACAAATTTCTTCCGTGAATGGCACGGCTTTATATTTGTTTGGATATTTTCTAAGCAACCAATAAGCTTCCCACTAGTACCCGAATTGGCCGAACCAAGTCGATGATTAACCGTCGTATTTTTACAATGATATGATATTAATATTTGTTGAAATCTTCATGACTTTCTAATCGATGTGGAATTACGAGCACCGCCATGTGGTCCAATGGATGTGGCTTGTGGCTAGTATTGGAAAACTCTCAGATTTTTTCACAAGGGCAACCACCAAATTGGAAAATTAAGTTTCTTGAAGGAATTACTAGTTTAAGAACACTTTGCAAAATGCTCACCCACATTATTGTGTGTGAAAAGAATTTAGTAGGCAGTCAATTTCAGCCACGAGATGTAGGGTCCATTTGATTTGATAGAGTTTTATTTCTGGTTTTCTTGTTTTTTGTTTTCAATTTTTTGAGAAAGACAAGCGTTAAGGATTTTCCCCTCCTTTTTGTTCTTTCTCAATCGAAATATTTACATCGGTTAATTACATTTTTTTTTTTAAATAGCGAAAAAAAAAGTTGCAACCTTTATTGCCTATAATTCATCAAGAATAATTTTGAGAAAAAATAGTTTTGGATATAGTATTCATAAGTTTGAAAAAGGTATATTTTTAGTTCTTAAACATTGAGTTTGATTTAACAATTTTACCATTGAAAAAAATAGATTTTTTACACCTTCAACCTCAATTTTTTAATAAATACTCACTTTAGTCCTTGACGTTAATGTCTATTAATTAATTTATAATAATTACAATATGAAAATTTAAAATTAATTTTAATTGTGATGAAAAATAGTAAAAAATAATTAATTATAATCCTTTTAATTGTTTAAAATTAGATAATAAATATTAATACTAAAGACTAAAAGTGAGTATTTGATGAAAAATCAAAGTAAAAAATGTAAATCTTAAAATCTAAAAACCAAATTGAAACAATTTCAAGGGTAAAATACACCATTTTAAATTAATGGACTAAATTAAAATCCAACACACAACACTTAAAAACCAAATAGAAACTATATTATATCCAAAACCTAAACACCAAAAAAATATTATTTTTCCCAAGGATTATATCGAGGCACCCTATATCTGGCTGCTCTTTCCCATTTTTTTCCCCTATAAAAATGATTTCCAGAATAAAATTAAAGTGCAGTAATCACGTTTATATTGGGAATTTGGGAAGGGGCATCGAACAAAAATGACCCAACTGCATATCTCCTTTCAAATATCTCAGTTTGACTTGGAGGTGGAGTTTGACACTATTTCAACCATTTTTTAAAAAAAACTAATACATATTTTTTGTTGGTGTTGTGAAAGAGGGGATGGATATTAATTCTGATAGTTTTGTCTTCTCTTCATCAGAAATTTATTTTTCTTGGGATATGAAAGTATGAGTTTAATGGAAAAAAAATGAAGGGCATAGTCCTAATTAGTATTTTGGAGGACGACATTGATAAGTTAAATGAGAAAAGGGCACAGCTCCCAAACTCTACCATAAATTCCAGCTGGAGCCCGCAAATTCCCACTATACACCACACATCTACCAAAATATTTGATGACCATAATATCAACAAACAATGATATAAAATGTATCGTCAAATTCGAACCCCTCACTCCTCATTTAACTTGTTAAAACAATACTCACTTCTTTAACTCTTTAACACACAGATCACTTCTTAAACTTACCGACTATTCGTTATAAAGAAAAATGGTAAAGTACTTTTTCGGTCCTTGATGTTTGGATAAGGGATCAAAATTGTTACTTCAAGTCTTCCGAAACCTCTCAAATGTTAAACACAAACATTAATGCAAACAATTTTTCATTTCTAGTACTACAGTAGTATGAAGAATTTTAACAAATATGCAAGTATTATTCTAATTTACCATCAAATCATGGACAATAAACAATTAATTCTTGACAAATCAAGGTCTAAAATGGCATATCTGATTCCATCACAGCACCTGTGTTAGAAAAGTCGAAAAAGGGATGTAAAGGAAAGAAAAAGCGATGATGTTAGACTGCAATTGTGAGATGTGATCCAGTAATATTGACATACAAGGAAGTTTCAAAGTTTGATTTAAATGCAACCCAAAAAAAAAAAAAAAACTAGTTAAGGACAATTATATATATATCAAGATACTCCTCCCACGCCCTTCAATCTTCATAATATTTACGGGACTTGTGGACATTTCATTTACAATGACCATGAATGTTCAAAAGTTTGTCCAGTAGCTATTAAGAAAGCAAGACCTACCTACTGTACGCTTCAGCGCATGATTGAAGCCTACTGTTCCAACCTACGAATTTGAAGGTACTTTCTATACAAAAGCTCCATAAAAATGCAGCAACTTGAGATGTTTCACATTTTCCTGCAATTAAGTTAATAAAATTCAGGACTCAGATACATGAAATGGGAGCAGTTTCTGGAAAGAATGGTTTGGTTCCTACCTGTATGGTTTCATCAGGTTGATAAGGGAAATGGAAACCTGTCGAACAATTCTGCAGAACCTCGGGACTTTTCATCCACGCTCTTCGGGCATCACTCACCTTTATTTTGTATTTAAAGATCTATAGCAGAACGGAAAGAGATGCTTGTTAATGGTTATGCAGTAGGTAATGAAGGTATCTTCCTAAAACAAAATCTTCAGCTCAGTTCATTTTATCAAAAATAAGTCCATGAAATTCTCTTAAACCTCCCTTGAACAAGCTTAGAAATGAGGGTCAATTCTTTCAATCAAACTCACTTAAAAATAATAATAAAATACGTGAATGCGATTGACACTGATTTGCAAGGTAAAATGCTACCTAGGATGATATCTATACGCTATATAAAAGGTCGAAGAATAAGGTTTTTGAGTACCTTTGCCAACTCTTCTAGCTTAATTAAGAATCTTTGCTTACTCTAGTTATCAATTTACTTTGTAATCACAAAGTAACCTGGTCACATAATATATTATTCCAGCACTTATTAAGTTAGTTGAATCGAATAAGCTTTGCATAATATATCTTACTAAAAAATCAAATTGATTTGTTAACCCGTTCGGTAACCATTTCGTTTTTGTTTTTTATTTTTGAAAATTAAGTCAACTTCTTCCCAATTTCTTCCCATGATTTGCATCTTTCTTAAGTAGAAGAGTTGAATTTTTAGCCAAATTTCAAAAACAAGTTCTTAAAAACTACCCTTTTCTTTTAGTTCTCAAAAATTGGCTTGACTTATGAAAACATTGGTAAAAAGTAGATAACTAAGAAATTTAGAAGTGGAAGAAGTGTCTATTCAAGCTTAAATTTTCTTTAGATCATTGAACCTTTCACACGTTTTCTATTTTGAGAACCCCTCAAGATTTCAAATGTTTTGTACTGTGCTCTAAGCTCATTAAATTTTGGTGTTGTGACTGAAAAAACAAGCAATGAAGAGGTTACATACAATAACCTAAACATTTTAAACCAAAGTATTATGCCCATGAACATAAGAACCAACGGGAATAACAATGTAGTTGAACAAAAGCCTATTTCATGTTGCACGTACCTCAGAAAGAGGGATGGTTGGTTTCTCTAGGTCATCCCCATCAACAATTATACCAGTACCCTGGCATGCAGGGCAGAAAACAGAATCAATTTGGGTTTTTATTTGTCTCGTTTCACAGTCCTTGCTGTGTTTGCTGCCCTTAGCCTTTTTCTTTCTCCTGTACCTTCGTCTAACTTTTGGACCACCTAGATCCTTCACACTAATCTCATACTCACAGAGAAGTATCCAGTGTATAAGGCAAGAGGTATGAAATACATGAAACACCTAAATCAGCAAATGTTGTAAATAAATAAGCGCCTAAGCCCATACCAATATCATCATAATTGACAATCACATCACAAATCCTGAAAAAGAAAGAACTGACATTACCCCATTAACATTTCGACTACTGCAGGCAAGTCTTCCAGTTTTCATGTTCAAAAGTGTTGCTACATCTTTATGAGTAAGTATCTTCTGTTGACAGATATCACACATCCGCTCTGCAGCTAAACGCTGTTGCCTTCTCAGCTCACGCCTTACTGCTTTATTCAACATTATTGTTTTACTCAAAATTTGATCATCATATGTATCCAGCAACAGCGATGACGTGACACTATTAGAAGCTGAGGAATCTTCACCAGACGAATCATATTGATGGCTTATAGACTGACTAGCATCCTCAGGATCAGAGAAAGATATCTTTCTTTTCACTCGACAGTTCTCATTATTCTGTGATTCAGCTCCAGGACTTGATGAGAGCAATAATTTGACATCATCAAGCAAGCCCTTTCTACCTAAATCAACATTATAAGTGAAAGTAACAATAGCATAATTATGTTCAGGAACTTTGACCTTATTGTCAATCCCGACATTTACTTTACCCAGCCATTCACACCATATTCTGCTAACTCCAGAAAAGATCCCATTCTTTTCAGTGAGCCTAGCAGCGATTTGTCCATAACCCAACTCCCTCACTTTTATATCAGAAATTTCTTCCTTAATCAGTACACCAGGAATCACCAAATGACCCCCATCTCCACCATCGTTCACATTCTCGAAGGAACAATCTTCCATGTTCCTTACATTTCCATTAAACTCATCATGTCCATTGCCATTGCCTTTCGAATTTCCAACATACCTGACAATCGCAAGATTGTTATCATTGTTGTGATACTCCAACAACCTTTCATGATTGTCATTTGACATCCCAACCTGGTTATCTCCTTCAACTGGCTTATGGAAGAAAAGAACACCATCATCAAAAGGCCACGGATTTGGTCCTAAGAGAGTCAGCTTAGCAGCCGATAATCTTTCAGTGTGAAGAGTGCCCTTCAGGTGGTTAAAGAGCACTGAATCACTATAACATGGTGCAAGACACAAAGTACAGAAGAAAATAAACCTTTTCCCATCTTCTCGTAGCTCAACGTATGTGTGCCCTTGTGACCTTACATTGCGTAGAATCGTTCTAGCAGCTTGTTCTCGAAGACTATATGAAGCAGACTTCGGGAACCCCAACTCCATCCTTCGAGCCATTCAATAACTCTCACTGAAGAGCTTGAATTAAAATTTTCAAATTAAAAAATTCGTTAAAAAAGGGCCGAGTTTCACGGTAGAATTCCGTAGTAGTCTTCAATGAAAGAGAGAAGAGAAACAACAGCTTATCTTCTATTCGAAAAGAACCAAAAGCAGGAGCCTATGTTAGGTTTGGCAATAAGAACGAAGAAACCTCACCGACGAAGAAAACTTCGAGGAGTCAACCAACAAGAACAATCAATCTTCAAATTGAAAGAAAATCAACAAATATGCCCAGAATCGAAAGAGAATCCTCGAAGATGCAGACCAGAGCACATCCAAAAGCTAAGAAATTAAAGAAACCCTAAAGAAAACTTAAAAAGGCGAAGGTATACATATTCGTAGCGTGCTTCGTAATGGATTGATCGAAAACCGCGGAGTCCTTCCATCTTCGGCGAGCAAGACGCAGGCAAAGGAAAGCAAAACGTTCGAGAACGAATCTTCCAACTCCATAGCCATCTCCATTGGTTACAAATTGGAGGGCGAAAGAGGGAGGGGAAAACGAAGAAGAAAACCGAAATCGAAATGATTCTGAAGAAAATGGAGGGAAAATGAAGGAAAACTTACAAAATTCTAGAATTCAGCTGGTGAAGAATTGAGAACTGAACCGATTTCTTCGAAGATTTGTCCGAAAAGCAAAATAGAGTCGAGAGGAAGAAGGCAAGCAATGTAGAAACATGTGCTAATAATTAATTATTATTTCTATCGGGTGATTGAGCACCGGAACATAGCAAGTCGCCTGTTATGAGCCGTTGGATTGAAAGTTTATTGTTTTGATGGGTGATGGACGGCAGTAGATTAGGTGGTTGATTAGATAAAGATAGAAGCGAGTGTAGGGAAGAGAAAGTAGATTCGAATATGAGGACATGGGGATGCCTAAACATGATAGTTTGCTTCCTGAATTGAGATAAGCTAAAGAGACAGATTGCTTAAAGGATCTATCGCCACGTGGCTTATTTGGAAATAATATATAATTTATACCGAGTCAATTTTCTTCAATTTGAGGTAATAAGGAGTACTTCTCATAATTGTTGAAACTACGAACTTTTTTTTAATACTACTAAACTCCAAAGTACTTCATAATTTGACTCGTTATCAAATTATATATTATTTTGTAGATCATGTAATTCATGAACGTTATTATTATTTGTAATAATTACTGAAAGTAGTATGAGAAATTATAATTTTTTCTATTAAATTATCAAAAATTCGAGTAGAGAATACATATTCCTTGTATTTCATAAATATGGATATTCTTTTATATTTAATTGTTTGTCATAATTGTTGTTTGTCATAACAACAATAAAATGAAAAATATATCCAAATTATTCTAAATCAACTGATGGTTTGGTTTGGTTTTTTAATATAAAATTGGACATCTTGATTTATATTTGAAGGAAACAAAAAAAGTATTGATTTAGATCAGTTATTTATTAGAAAAAGCAATAAAAAGCGAACCAAACCAATGGTGTGTGTATATATATATATATTTTTCATCGGGTATCTTTTAGTATCTTAATTATTATGGTGCACATATATTTGTTGTCTAGAAAAAAAAAAACCAATTTATTATGGGGTGTGTATGCTTTTTTATTTAGAAAAGTGCAAAGAAAAAATGTCAAATTTCAATTTAGTAAAAAAGAAATAAGTCCAATTTTAATTTAAATTAGCAAAAGATCATCAATTCAAATACAAAGTAGAAATAAAAATAAAAATTTGGAAGAAAAAAATAAAATGTAAAAAACTGAGAACCAAACCAATAATAAACTAATCCAAATAAATCCAATCCATTGGTTATGTTATTTGTTGGACATTAGATGTATTTTTTTGTAAAACCAATTGGTTTGGTTCTTGGTTGACCCCAAAATCGACGAAATTGAACCGACTATCACCCTTAATAGCAACTTTTAAAAAATATAATTATAAAGATAAAATTACAGTACAAAACGAAGAAAATACGAATAATAATAATAATGTATCGTGCTTGATGTGTGAATTAGAGTATTACACTAGTATATGGACTTCTAAAAATTATATGGAATTTCCAAACATTAATATATATAAAGATAAAATTAAAGTAGGAACAAAAAAGTACAATCATGTTAGGGATAAAATTACAAGCCTTGCTACATAGTTCTACAATAGTATAGTATTATTCAACATCGTCAGAAGAGGTACATAACAATATAATGTTGATGACGTATTTTCTATATATCGTTTTTAAAAATTCTATTTGTTTGTATGTTATGTTATTATGAGTCTTTTAAGAAACGAAACTAAATTTTCAAACACTAGAAAAATAATTTTTAATTTATGTTATTGTTTTGAAAATTGGGTAAGAATTAAAAATGTTTAAACATGTAGCAATTTCAAAAAGGTTAGCTAATGGGCCAAATGGGCCACTGAATTTAAAAATACAGTTACGCTTCTTGAAATCAATGAAATAAGAAAAGCTTCTGAAACGCCAAACCTCGACACCTGAAGAAGGAGGAGGAAACGGCATAGTTCTCACCAATGAACAGTGGAAACATCGTTGAATTGCGAAGAAACTCCACCAACTGGGCTAAGGTAGTGGAAGACATCGTGAAGCTCGAGAAGAAGATATTCCCAAAACACGAGTCTCTTGCCAGGTTCTTCGACGAAGAATTGAGAAAACAGAATTCTGGATTGCTCTTCCTGGACTTACATGGACAAGTCGTAGCTTATGTCATGTATTATTGGCCCTCTTCCCTCTACGCTATCATCGCCAAACTCGCAGGTTCCCTTCCATCCTCTCCCCTAAATTCTCTTCACACACACTTTTTTCGGATATTGTATATCTTTTGTTGAATGTGAAATCTGCCGATGTTCGAATTATCCAGTACTTCCACTTCAGCTTGTTGATGATTTGGTTTAGTTTAGATGGTCTATAACTATAACCTTGCCATCTGGCTAACTTACTCTATTAGTCTCAAATCGATGCAACTTGTTTATGCACATAACCTGTTTGATAAATGGGCTGAGAGAAAATATTCCCATTTTCCCATCTGGGGCTTCTAGGAAAGTTTTAAGAATGGTATATTGTGTGTTAATTTCGAAATTCTGTATCCTTTTTTTACTAATCGCTAGCCAATTATGTGCTTTCCTGGCATGTGGGTTGTAAACAAAGTGCAGTGAAGGAGAACTGTAGGAGACAAGGTCATGGAGAAGCACTCCTGAAGGCAGCCATTGAGAAGTGCAGAACCAGAAACATTCAGCGGATAGGTCTTCATGTTGATCCCTTGAGGACGGCGGCTATGAATCTCTACAAGAAACTTGGGTTCCAAGTTGATAGCTTGATTGAAGGATACTACTCTGCCGATCGAGATGCCTACAGAATGTACTTGGAATTTTGACACATCGTAGCTTTGGAACTAGACTAGACATTTTCTGAGTTAAATTTTATATATCTTGATGTTATATTTATATCAGAAAAGTGATGACCACTTCTATTGTAATTTTATTGTGCATTTGGGTTAGTAATTGATGATGATCTTGAGTTTATGGATCATATGCAGGCAGAACAATTGATTACATTAAGAAAAATAAGAAGGAACCAAATGAAGACAATACTAAAAGCTTAATGGATTAGCCAGGTAGTCGTTTCTTAATTCTCTTTTAAATTATTAGAATTAAGAATATTGTGACGTCTCAAGTCATCAATTAACTTGAGTTAATTTAAACATCTTACATGTACCATAATGTGGTGTTTGAGAATAATGTTTCCCTCTCTTATATGTAAAAAGATTTTTCTCAGTTAAAAAAAAAAAAACAAAATCTTTATTTTCGGTTATCAAATCTAATGAGGAAAAAGAAGAAGCCATAATCATGTGTAATTAACGGTACGAGGATGAAAATGGGAAAACTGTTCCATGGAAATAGGAAAGAATTCTCTGAATCATTTGAAGAATAGAATATCTACTAAATCCTATGATGCAGAGTTCTTTGAAGCCCGAAAAGACGCAAAATTCTTGGCGGGCAGCGGGTATCTCTGGCGGTTGAATATTACGTTCATTAGCCTTCTCTTGGCTATCTGTTTTCTCATTTTCAAACTTGAGTTGTTTGCGTATTTGTCTGGCCAATTGAGTAATTGGCAACAAATGGTAAGAATGTTGAGGATCTGCATGCAATCCTTGTTGAAGTTCGTGAATTCTGGAAATGGGATGGTTGGAATCGCCATGATTTTGTACGGAATTTGGTTGATAAGGGCTTGGCAGAGGCATTTTGGCCATTTGCCCTATGGACCCAGTGACCCAATTCCATGGTATTGCTTTTTGGCTTTCTTGCACCATTTTCTGGGTTGTATCTTTTTGTTTCTTAACATTATTTTGGAGGGATGAGGCTGGGAAGAGCATTATGCAATCAGAGTTTGGGGTAGGGACTTGAGAAGGAGACTTCAAGTTTCTTGGGGAAATTCGAAAGTCTGAAATTGCTTTCTCTTATTTCTGCATTCTGCTTGTCCTTGGTAATTTCTCTCTAAATGGGCCTGTGTCTGTGTAGAAAATACATTCCTTATCTCATGGTGGCTGATATCTTTACGGAGAATAATCTCGAATAATGTGATGAAGTAGAACATGCCTCTGTATTCCATCTTTCCCTCCTAAGAAGAAAATACATGACCTACAAATCTAAAGAGTGTTCATGGCGTTCATTATTGACCAGGCAAAGTGTAGGAATGATCTTCGTATTCATTACTCTTTTTCAAATTATGGTTCTTTGTAGAATAGCTTCCAAATCCCCCATAGATATATTAAGATGCGTCTATGAATTTAAACAAACTTGTAAGGAGTATTATAGCAGTTAATATGATTGAGATTTGGATTCTGTGGCAGACCTAGTTGGTTTATGGGAAGACAATGGGATACCACCATGACTGGGATGTAGCTTACATCTTTGGTCTTGCTTAAATTTCAGGTTCATGTACAGTTTTTTTGGCCTAGGAATTCTTTTATGTGTGATCACATGCTTGGGTCATATTGCTGCTGAAACTGCTAATGGTTGTTGCCTTCATCTGGTACTGTATTCTTAATTGTCTCTATGCTATGAGTCTCTCCTACCCTATTTTTCTTCAATAGATTACTTGACATATGAGAGTCTGATTATCCTTAAATGAATGTAGTATATGGTGCTTGTCTTTATGGTTCTCATGGTGGAGGCTGGGGTGACAACAGATGTATTTCTGAATCGTGACTGGGAGGAGGTGAAGATTTTACTCAAGGCTTATGCATCATCTAAAAGTTAAAAATAATGATCATCACAAAATGCCAACTTGGATGCTACTAGATATTTATAATTCTAGCTGATAACTTTTAAGTTTACGCCAGGATTTTCCAAAAGATCCAAGTGGAAGTTTTGATCAGTTCAAACATTTCATCAAATTGAACTTCGATATCTGCAAATGGATAGGGATCTCAATGGTGTCTATTCAGGTCTCTCTCTCTCTCTCTCTCTCTCTCTCTTCTCATGTTGGTCTGTCTTGAGATAGGGAGTCGTTCTGACAAACTCGCCACGTTGATGGACTTGTCTCAGGGTTTGTCTCTCTTGTTGGCAATGGTACTAAAAGCAATTGGATCGCGTCGATATTACGACAGCGATGATGAGTATGCTTCTGAGAGGCTTCCACTTCTTAAGAATGCTCTTCATTCACCAACTACATGTGTTATTGGGGACCCTGTCTTTCCATCTAAAAATGATACATGGAACAAACGAACCGACGGCGAGGTATAAATTTACAATCATGTAATTCTCAACTGTGAGGCTTCTTATATATACGATGCTCTGCGTCACCTTATTATTGTCACTTAGTTACCATAAAGTCGTTGTCCTTTTGTGGCTTTTAAGCTACAATCAACCAAGCCTATCAAAGTGTTTCCTATCTCTTTGCAATTACCGTTTTTAGCTCTCAATCTTGTCATTAGAACAACTCATACTGCTGATTTCCCTTTGAAGTTGTTTCCATTTTGTCTAAGCTCATAAGAACTGTTCATTCATCCATTTTCTGATTTCAGCCCAAGTTGTTGAGCAATTAATTGCCCTATTTATGCCATAAAATCGGTATCTTCGAAATTGATTTGATTTCTTTGACCTTTGCAGTAAGCCTGCAACAGAAGCAACATATTAATTTGTATTGAATCCTCCCACTGCATTTTAGGTGTGTCATTTCCTCCAATGGGCTCACTCATTTATGGTATGCACTTGGTTTTGCTTTGTTTCATTTTTCTCTTCTTTTCCTCTCAGGAAAGACATTAGACCCAAAACCCAAAAGAGCAAATCTGGCATGGACTTCTTGGTAGCAACATAATGTAAATGAATCTTCTCATGGGTTACAGTAAGCTATTTATTTTTCAACACTGTAGATCATGTCAACACAAGTAATTTTATTTGTAGTATTGAATAAGATCAAGTTTAGAAAGATATTCCTGATCGGTTCAGATGTCATATTGACAATACAAATATAATATGTGAATAATATTTTATAGAAAATGTGGTTCATACTGTTCCAGTAAAAGCAGTTTCCTGATGGTATCTGAATTTAATATCATTTACGGATATGATTCGTTAGTCATATTTTCTTCATGTCTTGATTTGGCTGCATCTTTGTTTGGATGTATCATGGGATCAAGTATTAAACGTCTAATAGTTCTTAAGCAATCTTGTTTCTGAGCACCTATAAACTTTAATAATAAGAACAGAATATCTTATTATTAACTTCAGATCTTACCATTTAATATGGTCAGTCAGTCAGATTTTATAAGATAAGAGTATTGGAAAGGCTATATCAAAAAATTAAAATGTTTTGGACTATAATTTGTATAGATTTA
>NW_028326645.1:0-29714 GCF_027475165.1 Benincasa hispida
AGTTTTCTTCCCCAATATCTTCTCTTCTCCTCTCAATCTATCTATCTATTTCAGAATCATAGAGCCCACAACTCCTATGTTTCTCCTCCCGTCCAGAAAATACAGAAGAAACTCTTGTGATAGTGGACATCATTTTTGGAAAGGGGATTTCGTGAAGAAGGTTCTAGTTCTTCAAGGGTATGTTTTTTATTAAAACCCTAATTTATTTTTCCCCTCTATTGCATGCTGTAATTTCTAAAATAATGCATATTTTGGTTACGTAAATTTTCTATTATGTGAAAATAAAATTGGGAACGATCCCCGCTTCCCTAGTGACCTTAGGGTTCCTTCAAGTTGGACTATGATTTATTGTTCATTAGAGGGATCAGTGGTCCTTAGGGAGTTAGATGAATTATAGGGGCAAAATGGTAATTTTGGTATAGCTTTACTTACGAGCAATTTGTGAAGGGTCATCGCACTATTGACTGGTTATATCCAATGGACACAGAAATATATCTTTAGTGCGAAGAGTGTAGTTATCGGTCTTTAGTGGAGTGATCGGCAATTAATGGATGTTGAGTAATTTAATTACAGAAGTTTAACTAATTATTCAAGTACCATGGGAACTTCAATCTACAGGTCCATAAGGTCCCCTCTGTAACGGTCGATTCGGATACCCCACCCTTATTATAGAGGAGAGTTTGGCACTGCAACAGGGATTAATGAGAGTCAATATTAGATTTTGTATTGTTTAAATTAATTGAGAGAATAGTATATTTATTTAAATTAAAATTATTTTTAATTTTAAAATTAAAGGGAGGGAAATAACTTCCCTCCCCTTAATTTTGTCTTGATCTACTTGGTGAGTGGGAGGTTGGTTCTTGAGACTTTCATCTTCTACGAGAATTTTTACAGAAGCAGTCACTCTCTATAATTTGACTGAGATCTTTTCCTCTCTAAATTTTTTTCTCTCCCTCTTTAAAAACTTAGATTCCACACACTCCTGCGGATTCTCTACCCAAAGAGAATACAAAAGGCTCTACTTGGTGGTGTCTTCATTGGGTGTTTGTGATCCTGATCGATCGTGATCATTTTTTAAAGGGATTTCGTGAAGAAGATTTAGTTCTTCGAGGATAATGTAATTTCTAACCCTAATTATTTTTCCTCTCTTAAGCATGCTGAAAAATCTTGTGATAATGCATAATTATTTTCTTCAATTTTGTATTTTTTTTATTCTATGTAAATCTAAAAATTGGGACGATCCCACTTCCACTATGGAATTCACCTTCCTACAAAGACAAACTATAGATCATCAATAACCAGAATCATATTCAGGTTAGATTTCCATGTCGCATAGTTTTCACCAGTTAATTTCTCATTTTTTAGCAAAGATATAATTGTGGAAAACATGCTGAAACTTACAAAAATCAATTGACCATGTTAGTTATATTTGTCATAACCCATTACTTAATAGTCCAATCAATTTAGCAAAAACACATGTAATCATAGAACCATAATTCAACTATTTATTTTCGTTTTTGCAACGATACTTTAGAGGTTTAGAACAATAGCCACCGAAGGGTGATCAGCTTCTCCTCCCCAGAATTAAGAAAATCTCATCCAAGCACTAACACCATAATAACTCGTATTCTTATAGTTTTTAGCTATCGTTGTTTCGGTCAAGGATTCGTTAATTAAGTTAACACTTATATATCATTCATGAAAAACAAGCATTCACATATATCATTCCATAATTTATTATAATAATTTTGATATATTATATGATGCATGGACATGCTTAGGCTAATCATATATCACTAACATGACACTTATATCATGAGCACGAGCATGCTAATTTATTCATGCATCTACAAAATATAACCCTTTATATTTATTTATGATGCATGTACATGTTTATCCTAAGGTGGGTATTTTTTAATTTATATGACATACAATATGCAATATGAATTCAAATATTAATTTAAACATACATCCGATGCATAATTAAATTAATTTAAACAGCAAAAAATTGGACCGATTTTGGCATCCTAATGTAAAATTAATTGATTAAATTAATATAACTATTATATTAATTTAATTAATTAATATTAGATTAAATAATACAAAGGACTTAGGGTAAACAACTTCAGTCAAAAGGTCTCGCACGTGGCACCTTCTTTTCATCAACGCTTGGAACGTCGCAACGCTGCGATTGGTTCGCGATGCATCTACCTTTCAGCGTTGAAATGTTGCAATAACAGTCACAACGACGAGTGGTAGAATGCTCCTGTTCTGCACGTTTTTGGTTCTGAACTAGCCCCGAACACCTCCGTTTCTTCTTGTTCTCCTTAGCATCTATTGCTCTTTTGATTGACACACACTTACAGACTTAAAGCAATAATTAAATTTCCGAAAAAATACAACGGGCCCTTACAATATAATCAAATTAAAAGTAATCTATTGCCAAAATCGAAAACTGATGGAACAAACACATGCGTAGCGGAAGAAAAACAAATCTAAAGTACTCTAGTTAGATTAATTACAAAGATAAGCATGCATGCAAAAAAATAAGAAAAATGGGTAAAGAATACAACCTTTGTAGTCTTTGAATCTTCTCCAAATCAGCTTCACTCTTCTCACGAACGGTTCGTAGACCACCACGAGTGTCATCTCGACTATTATCTGACCTTTGGGATGGTGGAATCCAGTGAGTGACTAATTTGGAGAGGAAAAAGCTAAAGATTTGAGAGAAAAAGGGATGAGATTATTACATAATCTCATCTAAACCCACTATGGCCAAGAGACTTTCAAAAGCCATAAACACTCCCTCCTTTTAAAGATCATTACATGCAAAAATGCAACTTTGAGTTTGATGAGAATTTGACACTAAAAAATCCACTAAATAAAAGTGGGATTTAGTGGGACAAGTATCTTTAAATAAAGACAACACTTAGCCATGCAAAAGTTGGCATTTGCCACTCACAAATGTTGGATCTTTCCACTAGCTTGGTTAAAGTTTGACTCTCAAACTCCAAAGTTAACAAATTTGACTTGTATTGTATTTTTTACCTAGTCAACAATTTGTCTTTTAATGCAATTTTGACCAATTCTATTTAATTTCAAAATTAATTCTAATAATCTAAATTAAATTAATATTAAATAATTAATTAAACAATTTAATTAATTCAATTTAATATCAAATCCAACAAAAATTCTAATTTTTATGAATCCCTATTCATAATCTTGATATTTAAATCTTATTTAAATATCTCTTATTTTCTCTCTCTTTATGTTTATTGCACAATTAAACATTATGTTAAATATATCGTACACATTTAACGCTTTGCTCCAAAAACCAAATTTGAACACCTCAAATTCATTCGTTACATTGTTCTAATGTTTAGTCGGATATGAGATAATAGGGGGACCTCATGGACCTATAAATCATGGGCTCCAACGATCCGCGATTAACTGGCTAAACTCTTTAACCTAATTAACCACTATTCGTTAACTATCGGGTTACTCCACTAAATTTCAGTAGTTGCACTCTCCTCATTGTAGATATATTATGTCTACTTGATATAACCATGATTAATAAGTCAACCCTTCACTAAAGCTCAATAGGTGAAAAGTTGTTTTACGCCCGAGATTACATCTTGCTCCTTAAGTCCAACTGATCCTCTAATGAACAATTGATTTGTGATCCAATCACTAAATTGAGTCCCTCTCGAGCCAATGAGAGGGTGGGGCTCCTTGTTCATGACCCAGAGTCAGCACTTAATGGAACAATCTTTCTACTATCCCTAAAAGCACGTAGGAGTGAATTTCGTCTTGCACCCTATGTCCCCAACTATTTACCCGGTCTTACCCCTGAAATGGGAGGCTTATTGAGTCAGCGCTGTTGAGCCAACCCTCACCCATCCAAATGTAAGGATAATCCCGAATAAATAGGAGTTCATAGTTAGCTCTGGATTAAGGTCAAGTTACCTAGGTCATCGCATTGAAATAGTCAATCTTAAAAAGTAAACAACATTATAAAGTAAGAGTGACTTAATTCTTGGTCTGAGCTTATGCAAACTCATTGCATAGGATGCTCCCACTCCTCATGTCAATACATGAATAAATCAGGGTCACTTCGTTTGTAGCATTGTACAAGAAATTGTAACAACTACAGAGTGGACGACATCCAATAGTATTACCAGAATAAGGTACCCAGCTTTGTTTGTAACTATAGACCATTTTGGCTATGTACTGAACTTGATCCACTCTTATGTCTCCACAAAAAGTTCATGTTTCATATAATAGCTATGGATCTTTAGTTTATTGAGTTTAGACTTTATAAGGTAATTCACATATTCAATAACAGTTTTATTGAATAAACATCAATAACATCTTTATTGATAATAGAATACGTTTATCATTACAAACTTTGAGTTTTAGGACATACAACCCAACAAGAACATCCAAATATTCCAAACCAACATTCAAATATTCCAAATGTAGAATATTAAACCCACATCTAAACTGATTTTGTTTCGAAAAATACGAAGAACGTAGAGGCAAGAAATTGGCTCTGATACAAATTGAAGGGATCAAATCCCACAGCGAAAGCGTTTGTGTGAGAACACCTTGCATCCTACTATTCAATTTTTACATAAACAAATTTATTATAGTAAAGCAGAATATAAACATATAAATTAGCATGCTTTGAGAAAAAATTAGAATCATTCTTACCTTTGTAGATTCCCAAGCTTCACGAACAATCCTCTCAAAATTCCAACAAACAGCTCCTCGAACGATCTTGATCACATAATGATTTATTGAATAATCTCGAACAATACCACGAAGTAACCTCGAACAATCTCGAACGATCTTGATCACATAATCAAAAGAGAGAGAAGATAGCAAGCTCCACTTGAAAGTAATATTCGTGTTGAAGACACCCCATAAGAAGAGTCTGAAGAAGAAGGTGTTCCTAAAAGCGCATCACCAATCATGGCTGAACGTGAAAAGACACTTAGGGAGATCGCAACACCTGATTTTACTCAACAACCCCTTTGCATTGCCTATCTAGAAACAACATGTGATTTTGAACTGAAATGTGGATCATTTCACTTACTTCCTTCCTTTTTTGGTCTACAAGGAGAAGATCTACACAAGCACCTGAAAGAGTTTTATGTTGTGTGCGATGGCATGAGGCCGAATGGGGCAACTCAAGAATAGATCAACATGAGGGCATTTCTCTTCTTGTTGAAGGACAACGCCAATAATTGGCTCTACATTCCCTGCATCTCGAGCTGCTAGCATTAGAAAGTTGATCTACGACATAATGCATTTTGATGGGATGACCTAGGCAACTTAGTCTTAATTCTGAGTCTATTATGAACTTTTGTTCATGAAGGATTGTCCTTTAGTCTGTGTGGTGAGAGCAGTCAGTCCGCCGACTCAATATGCCTACCATTTTGGGGACAAGACCGAATGGGGAGCAGAGAACATAATAATACAAGATAGAATTTACTCCTTCTTGACAATAGGATAAGTAGATGAATGTTCTCTTCAGTGGTATCTTTGGGACTTGAACAAAGTGCCCTACCCTCTCACTGGCCCGAGAGTATTTTTTTTTTTTAATTATTGGACCATAAATAGGTTGTTCATTAGAAGACCACTAGTACTTAAGGATAAAGAAGTAACCCAAGTGTAAAACGGTAATGTTGACCCACTGGTGTTGCAAAAACTTGTGAAAGACTAACTTGCTATTATTAGTCTATATCCGTGGACACAAAAATATATCTGTAGTGAGAATAGTACAGTTGTGGGTTTTAGTGAAGTGTATCTACAATTAATGAATATTGATTAGTGAGGTTAAAGAGTTTAGTCAATTAATCTTATATCGCTGGAGCTTCTAATCTATAGGTCCATGAGGTCCCCTTCTTAGCTCGTAAAGGGAATAGAGGTAATTATGCCTTGAATAGACTTTGAAATTTTCAAATCAACTTAGGAAAATAGTATAATGTATAATGATACATTATAATATAAAGTTTATATTTTAATTAATCTTTATAGTATAAATTTAATTTTGGATACGATTCAAAATTAATTTATGAGATAGTTAAATATTTGAAGCAGTTCAAATATTAAATTAACATGATTTAGATTCAGATAAAACTATAGGTTAAAATTAATGCATGTTAGATACACATTAAAACTATAGGTTATGAAAGAAATATAATTGAATATGATTCACATGTAGTTAAATTAAATATGTGATATTTAATTTGGTAATTAATTAATTGAAATATTAATTTGATTTAATTTAATTTAATTTAATTAAGTTAATTGAATTTAAATTATAGGTTATGTAAGAGATGTTTCATTTAATTATAGTTTAAATGAAATCATTAATTAAATTAGATTTAATTAATTATCAATTAGTTTAAATTAATTAATTAAATTTATTTTATTTTTTAATCAAATAATAACTTCCACGTACAGGAGTTATCAAAAGCGTAGGAGAGCTCCCACATTTCCTCCCCCTCTCTCCATTAGTTGATAACTTGCAAAACGTAAGTTTTGGGTGATGTGATTCTCTTTACATAATGGTTCTGCATAAAAGAAATTCTCTTATTTTCCTCCCAATTAGATTTTTGGTTCCCACAAACCAATACCTAGATTCTCAAAGAATAAGGGGGTTTCCGAATTGGTGGTGTTCCTACTTTTAATCCGAAGAAGAATTGGCGATCTTCCGTACAAGTCATCAACGAAAGTAAATATTCTTTCCTTTCTCTGTAGGATTGAATTCCTATTTGTTATGCATGCTTAACCAAGAAATTTTACAGTAGGTTGAGGGTTTAGGTCTCCTATAGTCCATATTTTTGCAAGTGTACTGGTATTTTAATTTCTCAATCGATTTCAAATTAGGTCTTGATTAATCCACTGCGTTAGGGTTTTTATCCCTACGCTAAACTCAACCAAAATAGTAAGTTAAATATATCAAGAAGAAGCCATCTTCAAGCTCTGGTTCCACAATTTCTCTAGATGGAATATCGTTTCATATTGAGGACAATGCTAAAATGTGGAAATTTGTAGTGAACAGAAGAATTTCTGTGGAAAGAGATTTGTAAGAGCAAGATTATGGAATTGTTAGTAAAGTCTGATTTGGTGAGAATAATCCTCAATCTTAGACCTTATTATCCTCACATGGTACGTGAGTTTTATGCAAACCTGCCTTATCTATTTGGGAAGATCGATGGCCTTGATTTCTGCAAGGTTCGTGTGAGAGGTCACTACTTAATTTTTTCTATTGCACTGATAAAAAAAATCTTTACGGTGTCTCCCTGAAAATGTTAGGAAACAGAGGCCATGTATGTCTGATTTGGTGTTTGAATTAACCGAAGGAGTTAAATGTGCTTGACCTTCGATGCATCAACTACCTATGTTGATTTGAGTGTGAAGTATGTTTTGTTGTGAAAGATTGGCATCGAGAACTAGTGTCCTTCCACTTACAAGTCTGGTTTTTCTACTAGTCTTGCCAGCCTCCTCTATCAGATTGGAACTAGTGCGGCTTTCAGCTATGGTGTATTTATAATTAACCAGATAAAGCGCCACATCGATTCTTAGGCTATAAAAGTTCCTTTGTATTTTCCACGTCTCATTTATGGGGTTCTCTTGACTAAAAAACATGTTCTTTCAGTTATCTGACCTTATTCCTTCTACCATTTCTTTCAGTTATCGACTATACCAAGGTAAACATGTTCTTGATTTGGTTCACCCTGACATTCCTAATATTGAAAATGGTCCATCTTGGGAGTATCTTAAGACCCCCTGTGGAAGACCATCCATGTTTTGGCTAACGAGTCTAAGGAACTTGGTGTTTTACTACAACTGGTATCTACCAAAAAAGCTAAAATTGTTAATATGCTGAATATTCTTCACGGTTCTATTCCTAGTTCTCATCATGATGCTAGGTCTAGGAACCAAAATATGCAGTGAATGATAGTTGATGCCACTTTCTTTCTTAACAGATTTTTGTTCTTGTTGTGGTCGTTCTCCCTTCTTTTGTAAGCATGTTAAAATGGGAAGTTGTTTGTAGTTGCTAGTTTTGGTTTTGTTGTTTCTTTCGTTATTGACAGTCTCAGTTTACCTTTTTTTTTTTTTTAGCTTGATATTATATGTTGAATAAAGGGTTATTTTTATTGGGATTTATGTTCTAAATGTTGTAGTTTGTAATGTATACACAATATTCATTTATTTAATAAAATAAAGAGTTGTTTTTATTTTATTTATTTTTTGATATTGTGTAACTCAATCCAATAAACTAAGAGCCAAGGTTATTTTATATAGCTCGAATAGTTTGTAGTAGATATACAAGTTGATCATGTTCAAGTAATAACCTAAAATGTCTGCAGTATATGGATAAAGTTAGGTGCCTTATCCTAGTGACACTGCGGATATGACCCACTCTATAAATGTTACAAGAGTTGCAAGTGTTACAAATGATTAGATCCAAAACGTTAATGTAGAGACATGTGAGTGGGGTATCCTATACAGAAAGTTTGTATAAGATTAGACTGCGAAATGATTGACCTCTCTTTACAATATCGGTGACTGAAGAGATTAACATTCCATATGATGACTGTATGTAACTCGATCTCAATCTTGAATTAGTTATGGACTGTTGTCTGTGAGGCAATCCTTTTATTTGTATGGGTGAGAGTGACCCATCTTGGCAACTTAATAAGCCTATCATCTTGGGAACCTGTCTAATTAGGGAAATGGGAACATAGTTATAATATGGAACTCACCTTTTCCCTTCTTTAGGGTAAGTAGATGAATTTCTCTCTTAGTGCTAATTCCAAGTCTTGAACAATGAGGCCTCACACTCTCATTGGCCCAAGAGGAATTTAATTTATAGTTTGACTATAAATTGATTGTTCATTAGAGGGATTAGTGGTTCAGGAGTAAAGTGGTAATTGCATAGATAAAACAGTAATTTGACCCAACTGTAATTTCGAGGAGTTCGTGAAGGGTCGACTTACTAGTAATGGTTATATATATGGACATATAAATATTCTACAGTGCAAAAAGTGCAAATGTGGGTCTTTAACAGAACGATTCACAGTTAATGAATGTTATTTAATTTACTTAAAGAGGTTAACTAATTTAATCTCATATCATTGGAGCTTCTAATTTGTAGGTCCATTACATCTTTTGCTAGCTCACTAAGGGTAAAACAAAGATCAATTTATTTTGAAATAATTTGAATTGTTCAAATTAAATAAGGGAAGGTAAATTAATTGCATAAGATACAATTAATAATAATGTTTATGGATACATTGTAATATAAAGTTAATTTTGAATGAGATTCAAAATCAAACTATATAATATAAGAGAGATATATATTTGAATAAGATTCACATATTAATTGTATGAATGAAATTCATATAAAAACTATTGGTTAAAATTAATATTGATAAGATTCATATTAAAACTATACTCTATATGAAAAATGCTTATTTAAATATGATTCAAATAAGAGTTTATTTAAATATGAGATATTTAAATCTATATTTAATTATATATTTATCAAACAATTAGTTTTTCTTAGTTAAATTAAATTTGAATTAAATGAGATTTAATTTAATTTTAATTTTAATTTTTTAAAAATTAGTTAACTCCCTATGAGTTAATTGTTTAACATGGATGGGAGTTGACATAACTCCTCTCCTCCTCTCTCTTTCACTTAAAATACATATAAGGCTCTTGTACTTTGAGATGTAAGGTTGGTTTGTTCCACAAGTTCTCTCATCTTCTCAAGAACATAAAGAAAAAATCTCTCTACAATTTCTACTTCCCTTCCCTTGTTCCAAGAAATTTTTCGATCCCAGATTCTTGCCTAAAAATAATAAAGTAGTAAAGTGGTGATTTTTGTTGTCCTCTTATTCATGATCCAAGAGTTTGTGAATTCGAGAATTGGAAAAGATATTGAAGAAATGTCTTCAAAGGCAAACTTTCTTCTCCTTTGGTTGAAATTCCAACATGCTTAATCCATTGTTGTTTTTCCTCATATTTTTGTTGTTGTTCTTGAATGAAATTCAGGCAAAAAGCATTCATACATTTCCGTTGGAATTCAATTTCTTCAGTTTTCTCTTCCACTATGAGGATGCTATTAGTTTTTCGTAGCTTAAAAAAAATTCTAAAGGGAAAGTTTGTTACATTTTATGTATTGGTAATATTTATTTAAGGCTGGCAGATGTTATCTGGGTTGTCTCTGCATTTGGTATATCTGGTGAAAGGTTGTTTTTTTTATATATTATCTCTACAAAATAGTTTCTTTATGGGTAATATCTTGTCTACATTACTCTTACAGATTCTTTCCTACTTTGTGCACGACTATTTTTGGAAGGTTTGATTGCTCTTCCTTGGATCCGTTGTGCATATTTAAGGGCCCTTCGTCGCGATGTTAGGGTTGGCCATTCTGAGAAATAGATTCGGAGAATTGTGTCTTGTGAAAGTTTTTCATCACAAGTGTTTGTCTTTTTTATCTTAGAAGATATGGAAGATTTTTTTGCTTTGACATTGGAGACATTTAAGTCAATTGCATGCTTCATCTATATACTTTTTGAGAAAGGATTCTCAAGCTAAATGAGTGAAGTGGTCTTTGCATGAAAGGGAAAGATAAATTGCAAGTGAGAGGGAGTCTCTCGACTTAAGGATAGCTGAAGTGATCTTGTCAAGAGGAAGTTTTAGTCTTAGGAGAAGCCTTAGATGTTCTTCATGGATACCATTACTTAGGGGAAGCTTAGGTACCCAAGAGAAGGAGTCTCACATATAGAAGGAGCCTAACTGAACGATTGGGTGATGAAGCTCTTAAATGTCACTGTAATTGAGTTGTCATTGCAGATAAGTACTATGTTGTAATTGCTTATCATTTATATTGGTGAAGTTATCTTTCCTGGGCATTTTGTATCCCAAATATAGGTGTTATTCACCAAATTGGGTTAACAATCTCCGGTGTTTATTCTGTGTGTTCTTTATTATTGGTAAATGTTCCGTGGAATGCTTTGATATTATTCATAACATCATTTACCATGTCGTAGGTACTTCCATATATTTTTCAGAGCCGATATACATATCAATCAAAAAATATTTGAGTTGTGTCTAGTCTGACACCCCACAACCTTGATGAGCACTGCAAACAAAACCTAACATTATCGGAATTACACATAACCAGAGGCGAGTGTTAGCAGAAGAGGCTATAAATAGCCTCATTGACGACCAAAAGGGGGAAGAATAAGTTAATTTCCAAATGAGAGCCATTACCGTACTTCTTGTGTGCTTTGCTGAGCTATACATTTCTTGTACTAACTTCAGAATTAGAGTGTGGTATGTTCGACACCACACTGATACGAAGATCTCTCACGGAGGTTAGTTTGGAATAACTTGAGATAAGGCCAAGGAGAAACAGGTCGGAGGTCAAGTCCACGAGAGGTCTGTAACATCATTCAACACGAATGAGATTCAAATGCCAACATAAATTTAAATAATAATAAAAAAGAATGAAATGCTTTTTATAAATGGAATAGAAAGTAGTATCCTTCTGCTGAAAATAAACCTATGTGGTAAATTGTTTTTCTTTTTTTTTCTTTTTTTTTTTTTTTTTTTTTGTTAGTCTTAAGTCAACAATCACTAGAAATTAAAAAAATTATTTGGTAAATAGGTTTTTTTCATTACATAACTATTCATGAAAACTTATTTGATGTGAGGTTTCATCGAAATTTATTTCGAAACAAACTTTTTAAAGATACATTTTTCTTATTATTATTTAAGAGAGTAAAACTTTAGGCTATGCATTTGGCAAACTTTAGACTATACATTTGCCGGTTCGGATGTTGCTTTCGGCCCAATGCCCGGCGTCGAGAGGTTGCTTGATTGGACTTGCAGCCATTAAAGAGATACACATTCATGTTGCATTCAAAAGTTACTAACAAATGTATTGAAATGCGATCAAAGATTTACCTTAGTTATCAAATGGAGAAAACTGTAGGCACATTAATGAGACAATATCTTCATTAGTATACAAGATATTTTGAGTGATACCATAAACAAAATTGGAAGGACTTATAGATAAAGTGGATAATATCATACCGTTATAGAGATATGTGCTCGTTTTGTTGTCTTAAAATCTAACTAAAACAAGACTTTGGTCACGTCCCTAATAAGAGAACCAAATGACAAATTACACTAAGATACCACCATATGAGGATGGATGTTGATTAAAAAATTTGCATACTTCCAATAACTACTAGATATAAAATAAGGTAATTTTTTCTAATAACCAAAAGATAGAAATTGCCACCTACAATGTGGCGGTCTCACCAAATATATTCTCTAATTTAAGAACTCCATTCAATGAATTTTCTAGGTTAACCGAGTATTAAATATTTAAAAGGGTAAGACCTTATTTCATAGAGCATTTAATTCTTTATTTTTTTAAAGTATATTTATTTTTTCACAATTTTTTAATCGTAATTTAAATATTTTCTGGGTAAATATTTAAATTGTTAGCCAAATTCTATAAAACCAAAATAAATGCTTAAAAATTACTTTTTTAATTTTAAAATTTTGGTTTGAATTTTGAAAGTAATAGAAAACGTAAAGACGAAGTAATTTTTAGACTTAATTTTATAAATTCAAAAACCAAAAACCAAATAATGATTATCAAATGTTATCTAAGTATAACTGTACAACAATTTATTGACTTTTTTTGGGTATATAACAAGTAGAGACATTACAATTGGAACTTACAAAGGACTACAATACAATTTTCGTTAAACTGTTCACTTTGACAATAAACTTCCCAAATTGGAATTTATGCACTACGGTGTCCCATAGCATTTTGGGCTTTTCTGTTTTACCTAACTAAACATGCTTGAAAACTTTTGGCGGAATGGACAACAACAGAAAATAATGTACAATTTCGAAATGCATGATCATAGATAACGCCAGTAAAGTAGGAAGAAACAGCGGAATGAAATTATGGTAAGAAGCTAGCCGAACAAATCACAATAATTATGGTCGTAGGTTGTCTCATATTGTTGAGGAGAAAAGATTCCAATTCCGTAATCTTCTGAGAATACATTTGTTTGACTGTGATCCCAAACGCATGGTTCTGTCCAGAAATCTTCGTAGTACCCAATCTGCAGCTGATTAATATTATAATCTTCCACTTCCCAAATTAGTTCTGTCCCAAAATTGTCATCACATGAAGATGTTTGTTGGGACAAACATGAGCTCTCCACAATCCCAAATGTTGTGGAACAATACTCCGTAAAGTCCTCTGTTTTTGCTTCATAAACATGGGACCTTAATTCCTTTTGTTTTCCCTCATGTTTTGATGATGATGATTCTGCTTTTGACTCCACTTGTTTCTTTAAGTGAGCATTCCAGTGATTCTTTACCTCATTGTCTGTTCTTCCGGGTAGTTTTGCAGCTATCCTTGACCATCTTCACGATTAAACAAATTAATACACTTACCCTTTTTAATTTTCATAATAATATAATATAATATATTACTTTATTCCCATACCTATTTCCATGCTTTTGATGCAATTTGTAGATTAAATCATTCTCTTCATTTGTGTAGTTCCCTCGCTTAAGACCCGGGCGAAGATAATTCAACCATCTCAATCTACAACTCTTCCCACATCTCATCAACCCTACAAATGTCAAAAACCAAACCTCAGAGAAGATCGAGAAAGAATTTAAATTAAAGATGTGTATGAAATGACTTTTTCAAGTCATTTCAAACAAACACTGTGAATGAATGCAGGTAGTTTAAGTACCTGCAAGCCTGGGAACCTCCCGCCATTTACAAGGGCCGTATTTCTCAACGTAAGCTCTGAGCTTTCCATCTTCCTCTAAACTCCAAGCTCCTCTCTTGACACCATCCTTATCAACAACAGGAGCTCGTACCATTTTTATGTCTTTTACAAGAGAGAGTATGAAGTGGAGGAATAATTATAAACTCATATATCTCTCATTAGAATTTGTAAAGAATATATTTGAATATTTAAAAAATATGGTAATAGAATCCGCAGAAACTTATAGGTATTGAAATAAATAATTTGAGGAATTTGAATTGAGACATATTGCGCGTGAAGTAGGGGCCCATGAAGGGATGACTTCAAAGCAGACGCTTACAAAATTGATAACGTCATTTCAGCGATGTCAATGGAGGAAATATGGGTATGAACACAAATTAAAAAGAAGGGCTAATAAAGGCTGAAGTAACTTTTAAAAATGTGTAAAACGTAACAAATGAGAGCTCATATTATTGTTGCATTATTACAAAACACATTCATCTAACATTATTCTAAATCCTTACTCTTCCTTTATGTCACTCTCAATATGTGTTGCACGTTCTCCCTCGCTTTCAAATGTTTTTAAATAATCATTAAATTTAACTTCCTTCATCCTCAATCCCTTTTAATTTTTTTTTTCAGGTAATAGCAAATTTGTCACATTGGGTAAAACGTTTTGTAAAAATGACAAAAGAAAGAACCCGTAAATTGGTTGTATTTTAGAAATGGTGTATTGGTGATATTTGAGAAGAAATTTTTCTTGCTCAGTTTTTTTAGTTTTCCGACGATGTGTAAGATATACGAACTTAGCAAAGAGAACGAGTGAGTGTGAGTTTGTGAGTATGCACTGATACATGCAAGTAGCTGTCGGTGGAACGAGGATGAGGGGAGAGAGTTATGAAACATTAAGCATCAAGTTGAGAATACCGAGTATCGAGTGACGAGTATTGAGTATCGAATAGTGAGTATAGCGAGTATTTAACAGTTACCTATTTTCCTAACTACTCACTCTTTGTATTATTTTTCTTAAAGGATGGAGAAGTATATATTCTTACGTTATTGTGGTATATGGGACGACACATAAGAATGCTATATTGGAGGCCCTTTGAATGGTTTGTTAGTTCCAAGCACATTGACGTATAATGAGCTGGTAAATCTTGTATATGATATCATGCAAGTTAGTTTGACAGAGTTCAAGATTATAATGAGGGTGATATATAAGATGGATATTGATTCCCCTCCAGTATGCTTAATGGACGATGCTGATGTTAAATTTCTCTTCTCAGAGTACAACTGTACTAGACCACAGGTATTTGTAAATCTTGAGAAAATCGAAGAAATTCAACGCATGGAAACATTTTATTACCCAAAGAGATTAGACTAACCTATGTATGGAGGTGATGTCCATGAGCGATGTTTATCCATCAGGTGTCTCACTAGAAAATGACAACATCGATGTTAATATAGCGAACATATTGCATCCAAATGTGACATTAGAAGATGTTGTGACATGTCTAAATGAGAATTTGATGATAGAAAAGGAAGATGTTAGGAATGAAGAATAGACAACCCCGGTTGTTTTAGAGAGTAATCCTTCCGTTCTGAATGAAGAATAACCAACCTAGCTTTTTATGGAATGTTCCTTCTGTTTTGAAGGAAGAACAACCAACTCCGATTATGTCAAATGATTTTGGCCATTGTGTTGGGAGTGTGCCTCGTCAAAATCCGAACAATGTACCATCTAGTAGTAATGCTAGAACGGGCGATTTGATTATATAATCATAGTTGTTTATAGGATTGGTGGATATCGGATGATATTACGTATCCGACATAATGACCGCAGTTGGCTGGTGATTGTTTGTATGCCAACCTGAAGGATACTCAAGTCCAACTTCACATCTTTCAAGTCTAACTGTAAATCGTCCAATTTATGCTCCATCATAGACACTCTATGGTCTATGTCATGGAGTGATGTGTGAATGCCCACACCCCTCATGAGCTCAGAATGGGTTGTATTCGGCCGAGACGACCCTCGCTCCTCAATTAAGGGAATGTGCTCGTCAGTAGGGAGCTCGTGAGACTCATTATAAGAAGGGTGAATCTCGTGCTCATTGGTAGGGAGCTTGTGAGACCAATGCTCATTGAGTTCTGGCTCATGGGACCGATGCTCGTGACTCTTGTAGTCACTAGAGTGACTACAAGCATCCTCATCATGGTGTAATCTATGGGTCTCTAAAGAGGTCGTCTCAGCATCAATGTGTTCGGGTCATTCATAAACCCTAATGTCCCTATACCACCTCTCCTATTGGACATGATAAATGGTGTAGGTGTGATCCATGTCTGTATAAAACAACGAACAATTTGTTAGTTATATGTAACATTCACCTTAAATCCAAATAAATTGTGATGTAGTACACTAACCTCGATGGATTCAAACACTTATCGCACTATTATTTTGGTTGGCAATGAGTATGTACACTCCCACTTCAGGAATCAAGGTACGACATGTCTATTCAGTCGGATTGCAACTTTTTCGAAAACCGTGAAATGATCTCGTATGCCTACACATACCATAATTCATAAACGATTATAAGACAAGTAGTAAGTAGTAAGTGACTTTGATAATATAACGAGTAGATCTCATATGGCCAATAAATGGATATTACCTTAAATGCATAAGAAAACCCTATTCTTATTGTACTTGGACCTTTTTTTGTAGTTCTCAGCCTTTACCACTCAATCCTCTTTGTAGTCCAAGTAACGTCGTCTCCCCTAACACATTTCCTCAATCCATGGAATTGAAGTAATCTATATCCTCCACATCAATTAATAAGGTTTTGTCCACATTGGCCCTTGTCTTCTCCCTTCCCATCATACCCAATTCATTGTAATGGACCAATGTCACCTTCACAGCATCCATGTCATTCTCAAACTCCACCTCCTTGTACACTGTCTCTAAAGTACCAATATGAATGTTCCCCACAAAATTATTCTTCAAGTACCTATTACGTAGTAATCCAGTTACTTTAACCCTCCTCACAACTACTGGATTAGGTGCCACCACAATCCCGTCACCAATAGGAACTCTTCTTTAGTGAATGTTACAATTGTACCATTCAAATCGAATATCATTGCATCCTTCCTATCATCTTCAACCTCCCTCAATGGAATGTAATGAACCAATGGACTATTGAAGATAATGTTTATGTCCACGAATCGTTCAAATACCGTCTTTCTGAAGAGGGCAAGCTGGGTGGGAGTAAGCTTCTCTTTTAGTATCTTGTTAGACGACCCAATGTGAGAGGATAGGCTGGTCGCTTGGCCTGGGAAACAATCCTGGGGAGGAATCTTGAATTTTCTAGCCATACTGCATAGAACAACAAAAAACAGGGGTAAATAATAATTTTGTTCAATACTCGATACACGATGCACAATACAAGATACTCAATTTCTCGATACTTGATACATGCTACATGGTCTCCCTTACTCGCTACATTACAAGTGACTAAATGGTCAATTATCGAGCATTCGGTTTGATTTTCCACCTTCATGCATTATTCAACTCAAACCCTAAATTCTAGACGGTCTGAAATAATAAAAATATGAAAATAGAAATGAAACAAATTCAAAGTCCAGCCAAACATGCAAGATATGAAAACAAAAAAGAAAACCATGTCGATTTAGTATCCAGTAACATGCAAGCGCGTATCGAGGAAATTGATGCAGAGATAGTCAAGTTTCAAGTGAATGATGTCAAAATGCAAACAAGGAGAAGAATTTTATCTCATGTAGAGATAGTTGAGTTTCGACTGTAGAGGTGTTTTCGTCGATGGATATGCAATCAAACGAACAGAGAGAATAGTCCGAGCTTATCGGAAGTGGTGAAATATTGTACTTCAAATGCCTTGAAATGAGTTAAGAATTCAAATAAATCAAGTATAAAGTAATTGAGTATCGAGTATAATGTGGATATGATCAAGTATACATGTGACGATTGCAGCCGTATCGAGTGACCATAAAGCTGGGTATTGAGTGACTGTGTATTGAAGAACATGTGACAAGTAATCGGGTAACGAGTAACGAGCCATCAAGGATCAAGTAAATTCGTATTGGCAGGTGCGCAGGGTGCATCTCAAGGACGAATTGGTAAAATCACATGTTTATGACGTAAGCAAAATGCCACTTTCCATTACTTTCTCTACAGGTGACCATTTTTCATTTGGACCTCTCAGATGAGGTCATCTATACAAAAAATCCCCTAATGTGCGCAATTAATTTTTAAAATTAATGTTAAATATGTTTGGTTTATAAACTTTGAAAGTTTCTATAATAGATCTTTTAATTTTAACATTATGATATCCCTTGATCTCAAAATATTACTCTTCAATATGGTGCCTCTTTAAGTTCATGATTATTTGATCAGATCTTAATTTTTATATATATATTTTTTTTAACTCATAGCTAATTTAGGTTTCTTGGATTCTTATACCTATTTAGAGATACACAAGTCTTCATCTCAAAACAAATTTATTTTATAAATATTGTGAAGTCTATTGATTTTTCTAACGTGGATCTTCAACATTAAAGCTCATGAACTTTCAATGCAATATCTAATCTAGGTCTAAGAACTTCTGGTCGATATAAAATCTTAATATGTGTCTTTAAATATTTATGTTTTTGTCGTTTTTCTTTCCTTTTTTCTTTCTTTCTTTTTTTTTTTTTTAAGGGCGGTGTCTAACAATGTTATTAGACTTTACAGAAACGTCTAATAAATTAGCATAAATTAATTAAAACTGTAAAACACATATTATAAAAGATCCTATATTTCTTAGAAGTTATTATATAAGAATCCTATATTCATTAAAAGTTTAAAAATATTCTATTAAACACAGTCTTAAAATGTGTATGGAACGGACTTATAATAAAAAATATATATATAGTAAAAAAAAAAAAAAACCCTATTTAACTATGAATCAAAATTTCGATTCCTTTAATTGTGATAATAAAAACCAATACATTTAAAAAAAAAAAAAAAAAAAAAAACTGAAGTTAGGGTTTTTCAATTGTTTACACCCTTATCTATCACCTCCTCAATAGGGGGCTTTGAGATTATTACGATCATTTTTGTCACATTGTGAACAACTCTTATATATGATTTAATCATTGGACTGCTATTAGATATAGAAAAAAAAATAAATCAGAATATTTATAAATATAGTAAAATTTTACCGTTTATCACAGATAAATGGTGATATTTTACTATTATTGATAAATATTGTCAAAAGTTTTATCATTTAAAATAATTTATCATATTCAACAAATTAAATATATTAAAATAAAACCATAAATTCGTTTTATGATTGGATAAAAAGCATGTTTTGTTACACAAAATTTTCAAAATATTCCCAAATTGACCCTTAATTTGGGTATTTATTTGTGGTATTGACACTGATATACAGGCCAAAAATGAAGGTCTTCAGCAATGTAATGTAATATGCAAAAGGAGTAAATTTTACAAAGAGATAATAAAAAGATTTATCCAAGATTTGATGGAAGATGGCGATAATATCTAATAATAATAATAATAATAATATATTACTGAAACAGTAATTTTCAATATAAAATTTACAATTTCAATATAAATATTAAATTTAGTTCGTTTTAAATAATAAAATAAAAAGTGAGATTTTTTCCACGGAAGTCTGAATCTCCGAACAGAGATTTTTTCACCACAACTTCCTAAAACAGAGAATGGGGCAAGGACGATTGGATTAAAAATCTCCATAGAGATAGAGATGGAGAGTACATCGTTGCACAGTCCCGATCCCGTTGTCATCCCTCTTTAGACATGTAATGTAATATGCAAAAGGGTAAAATTTAGAAAGGGATAATAAAAAGATCTATCCAAGATTTGATGGAAGATGGCGAGAACCAATGAGATTCGTTCAACAATTTTCCTTCAAACTTCAACCACACAAAACAAAAGGTGGGTCCAATGGGCATCTTACAGTTTTCTGTTTCTTCTGTACCTATTTTTTGTAACATTTATTTGCTCATATTACTTGATAACACACTAGAATTATTGTCAACTATTTTTAATTTTATAGCCATTTAGGTTTCATTGGGTAATTTTTTACATTTTACTTTTTATTTTTTAAAATTAGGTTTATTTTCTCACAATTTTCCGCTCATGATTTTTATATTTTTTTATGTAAGCATTTGAATTCTTAGTTATGTTCAAAAACAAAATAAATTGTTTAAAACTATTTTTAAGGACCGTTTAGTTATCATTTTGTTTTTGTTTTTTACGCTCCGTTTGGTAATCATTTCGGTTTTTATTTTTTGTTTTTGGAAATTAACCTTATTCCCTCCCCATTTCTTAAAATGATTTGTTTCTTTCTTAAGTACAATGGTTGAATTCTTAGCCAAATTCCAAAAACAAAAACAAGTTTTGAAAACCTACTTTCTTTAGTTTTCAAATTTTGACTTTGTTTTTTAAACCACTAGTAAAAGTAGATAAGAAATTTGAAGGTGGAAGTAATGTTTGCAGACTTAATTTTCAAAAACAAAAAATCAAATGGTTACCAAACGGAACTTTAGTTTTTGAAAATTAAGCTTACAAACACCCCTTCTACCTCTAGATTTCTTGTTTTATTATCTACTTTCTACCAATATCTATAAAAATCAAGCGAAAAATTTGAAAACTGAAAAAAAAAAAATATCTTTTAAAAACTTACTTTTGTTTATTTTGGTTAAAAAATAAACTCTTATATTTTAAGAAGATGCAAACCATAGTTAAAAAAATGAGAGAATATATGCATTATCTTCAAAACTAAAAAATAAATCACGAAATTGTTACGAAACGAGGACTTAATTTTCAAAATTTTCCTTTGATTTTGACAACACTCATAAAACGTAGACAACAAACCATACAAAAAACCAATAGATTGAATATTTGATTTTCAAAAACAAAAAATCATATCAATATCAAACGAGACATTAGTTTTCAAACACATGCATATATTTTGAAACCGATTCTAAGAAATAGATAGTGAATCCAACCATATATCTAATCATATCATCATTAAATAGAACCTAAATTTGATGTTTTATCTTTTAACCCTAAACTTATCTCCCAAGATTTTTTGCATTTCATTATCAAGAACATAGGGCACCACGGTGTGAAATGATGAATGTTGCACTCACCATATAGTACAAGTAGGGGACCTATATTTAATGTTATTGGTTGTTAATTTTTTGTCGCAACGATTTACAAAACAAACTGAACATGTGCTGTTAGGATACTCTACATGGCATAGGGAAATTGAAACACCATCAAGTCCTGATCTTGTTAATCAACAGGGACACAATATCTGTAGCTTTTAACTAATATTTGAGAAAAATAATGGAAAGTAAACACTCTAAGCCACAAAATTAAAAAGCTGCAATGTGAAATATAACAAATACTTTTCAATGGTGTGGTTTCG
The DNA here is from genome assembly GCF_027475165.1 of Benincasa hispida. NCBI lineage: Eukaryota > Viridiplantae > Streptophyta > Magnoliopsida > Cucurbitales > Cucurbitaceae > Benincasa > Benincasa hispida. The sequence continues at coordinate 21,326 of NW_028326645.1, forward strand.
TTCTATTGATGACATGAAATTTTCCAAGAAGGTTGCCTTCATGTGGTCAATCTCCAATGACCGAGTTTGACCTTTCTTGGGCTTTTCATACTTCAAACGTCCTATTCTAGCTCCCCAAACCACAAATTTATTTTTCTATTATCTTTTTCATAATGTGTGGTGTTAAAAATTAACTAAACAACATGTCTATGTTCTCCCTATCCATTACTAACATCAACATAAAGAGTGAAACCGCGATACTTGCATGCATCAAATATTACTAATGTGGATACAGTTTTAATAATAACTAATTATTTACTTTTAGTTCAAAAAGTCTAAAGGGTTCATCTATTAATTTTAATATTTCCAAATTATTTGTTTAAATAAACATCATATCAAACTTATACTTTTATCAATTTAACGTCTAAACTTTTTGGTGGGACAACACCCATCTAAACTATCTTCACCATGGTTTATGACATTGTTCATTGTCCATTTCAAGTATAACCATCATGGTTTTGCTTTTCATTTCACCAAAAATGTTACATACCATTGGAGATAGTTGTCCTTATTACCCATGGTCATCCTGTTAATCTAGCCAATCTAATACTTTGTTGCTTTTCCAATACTTTCATTCCTGAATTAATTTAGGTTCTATTTGGTAACCATTTCGTTTTTTTTAATATCCATGAGTATCTAAGTTAGATTGCATGGGTACAAGAGGAACATTTCTTTCAACATTCACAAACACAGTTTCAAAAACATTATTGGAATGCTTTGAATTTGTTTGTTGGCGCTTCGAACATCCAACAGTTTCAACCTATTCAAAATTTGTATTTAGCATATTTATTTTTTTGTAGTTATTTATAATTATGACCTTAGGGTTTAGAGTAATATGCTATATAAACTCTCTAACCCTAAAGACGTCGTCTGGTGAATTAAGAAAACATTCTCTCTAATAATACTGTTCTTCCTCTCCTTCGTGGACATAGCTAATACACCGTTAATGAACCATTTATATCTGTGTATTGATTTTTTTTTTTACGTTTTTTGTATTATTTAATTGTCGATTACGTAACAAGTTGAATTCTTAGCCAAATAATAGAAATAAAAACAACCTTTTAAAAGCTACTTCTTTAGATTTCAAATTTTCACTTGATTTTTTAAACCATTGATAAAAAGTAGATAGTAACGAAAGAAATTTGGATGTTGAAATAGTATCTATAGCCTTAATTTTAAAAAAAAAAAAAATTAAATGGTTACCAAACGAGGCCTTAGACTCTCAATTAAGGTTTTGTGAAAATTGTACGCATGCATCAATTCTAATAATCATCTATTTTATTCATCAAATACTTCAAGAAATCTACCGACCTCATAAGTGTAAGAATTGAATGCATGAATGATTTCAAATGTAATGTTAATAAATGATCAAAATGGATTACCTTGAAATAATGGATATAAGGAAAACAATTTTAAAATATTTGCAAATATGGAAATGTTGACCAGTCAACTTGTTTTTCTTTGCTTTCTTCCTTTTTTAAATTTTCTTTCTTTTTCTCCCATTTTTCTTATTTTCTTTCCTTTTTCTAATTTTTTTTTTCCTTTCTCCAATTTTTTTGTTTTTTATTTTCTTTCCTTTCTTCCATTTCTCCGATTTTTTATGTCTTTTTATTTTCTTTCCTTTCTCTGGTAATTTTATTTTATTTTTATTTTTTATTTAAAAAATGTTTTGAACCTAAGACTTGAAACTACCTAATTCATAAGTGACTTAATACCAACAAGCCATCATCAAGTTTGAATATTATAACAAAATGTTAAATATAAATAGCAAATGAAAACGGATTTGAAAGAAACTACTAATTTTAGTCCTCAAATTTGCACCATTATTTTCATAAGCATTTCATAAAAGTTTGAAATAAGAAACGATTGTAGTTATTAAACAAGTTTATTTTTCAAACAATGAGAAATGAGAACGTTATCAAACAGACCAATAGTTTTTTTTTTTTCTTTTATAGGACTTTAGGAATATGAAGTTTATTGTATTAAACTTTGAAAAATGACATAAATAGCTTAAAATAAAAGGAACAAATTGAAATATTTGTGTATTTGTGTATTGAAAATATCAATTATTAATGACATGAGTGATAGAACTTAGATATATATCAGTCATAATCATGTATTAATGATATCAACATAGGTAGATATCAGTGCTAGAAGTTTATTATTCATAAAATTCTATTATTGATAATCATGATAAAAGTTTCTCAATAATAGTCATTCATTGCTTTGAGTGTTAATCTTTCAAAATTGATAGTCGTCGCTAATGAAAGTTTATCAGTGATAGTCACTAATATTTTCTATCATTAATAGCTTAATCTTTGATAATTTTCTTTCACAGTTAATAGCCACTTATTAAAATCTATTATTGATAGCCAATTTAGTGAATTTAATTAATTAATAAAGTTGAATCTTGAACTAAAGTGTAACTAGGATGCCTCGAAGGTATCACTAATAACATATTATTAGTGATAGAAGTCATCAATGACGACACGCTATTTGATGGTAAAAATGAATGATAGAAGTTATCTCTGATTGCATGTTATCACTGATGGAAGCTATCACCGATAATCAAGATATAAGTGATGTCAGTGATACTAGTGATAGAACTTGGGTGATATCCATATATCGATGATATCAATTATATAAAAAGTTAATTCCATTTTATGAAAGTCTATCATTGATAACCATTGCAAAAAGTTATCGGTGGTAGTAACTGATAGAGGCTATTAGTGATATTCACTAATAGAAGCTATTAGTGATATGAATTAGGTATATAACAATTAAATGAATAATATTAATGATATTGGTGATATGACTTAGGTAAACATCAGTGATAGTCACTTATAGACTTCTCATTGATAGCTGCTATCAATGATAGATTTCATTTTAAGAAAACCATAACAAGAAGTGTGAAATGATGGGTTACATGTGGACTCTTTAGTAATTTACCAATATGGTTATCACTAATAATTACTATCAATGATATCTGGTGCTAATTTTGGGTCATATCCCTAATATATTTATTCTTATGCTACTTATTTTTATTATTATTTTGAGTCTGATTGTTATTTGTACAACCAACCCTAAAATAATTTAGAAGGTTGATTGAAATAAAAATATATTTCACACAATATTTTTCAAACTAAGTTTGGAGAAGTGTGTTAATTGATACATTTATAAAAGTTCATGGTTTGAATGGATACAAATATTAGTTTAAAGATTAAATTGGTATAACCTCCAAAGTTTTGGATTCTAAATTAAGACTTTCTCTAAATATTTTTTATATTTTTTTCTTTCATATTTTTCATAATCAATTAGTATGGAAATTTATTATTTTTTCTTCCTCGATTTTTCTTAAACTTGAGACTTCAACAAATTTTGTAGTATTGAGTTATTGATATTTTATACCTTGTCCAAGGTCACTTTTCCTTTCAGTACAAACTAGTGTCACTTTATATATATGTTTTGGGTGTGTCTATATATATTGTTGGGCTTTGATCTCAAGAGGATCACCAACACAGTCCCAAATGTGAATCACACATTCAAAAAACTGTGAAAGAAGCCCACTTAGTAAGCCTTGGCCTGAGCATTGCTTTCAGTGGATGGAAAGAAAGGTTGAGAAGCAACCACGACGAGAAGTTGAACCTTTTATACGTGAGTGGACGAGATGGCATGCAGAGATATTCATCTGCTTGTTCTCGCTTAAATGGTAAACATTCTCACATTTTCCTCTTACACTAACTCACAGAGAATGAAATAACTCTGTAAGAAAAACTCTCTCTACTGGTTGTCTTTTTGTTGCATGGAAGGGAAAAACGAGCAAGAGGAAAGGAGATAAGTAGATGATGATGGAGAGGGAGAAGAATATACAAAAGGAGATTAACTTGGTTCGACCACACAAAGCCTACATCCGCAGGAAGAAAATTTTTTGAAGAAAAATCACAGATGAGTACAGTATATGGTTTCTGTTTTAGCCTCTCTATTTAAAAAAAAAAAAATTACTGAGAGCTCTCTTTTATAGCTAAGGGAGATCAGTTTAAATTAGTCAGGAATAACATAAAACTGATATAAAAAAATAAAGAGTCGTTGGATTTAGATCTTCAAATCTCCAACCTAAATCCAACACTATGATTTCTTCAAGTATCTTCCGATTCTTACTGACTTCATCCTTTTTCAGGTAAATAGAAGCCTATAAGCTCGAAGTACTTGTGGAGTTTAAGCTTCGACACTGGCTTGGTGAGCATGTCGGCTGGATTCTCAAAGGTATCAACTTTTAATATCTTTATCTCTCCATTCTCAATTTTATCTCGTATGAAGTGATATTTTACATCAACATGCTTGGTTCTACTATGATATTGTGGTTTTTTGGAGAGGTGAATGGTACTCTAATTATCATGGTGGATACTAACTACTGCTCGAAATCCGAGATCATTCACTAGTTCTTTAAGCCTCTATTAATGTGATGTATTCTGCCTCTGTTTTTTATAAAGCTACTACATATTGTAGGGTATCTTTATAACTAATTAGATTCCCTCTACTAGGAATATGTACCCAGATAGAGACTTCCTTTTGTCATTATCCCCATCAAAGTCTGAGTCAACATAGCCAAATAGGTCTAAATCTGATTCAGCTGGTGTCTGATAGGATATCTTAGCATTCTTTGAGCATATGAGATACCTTAGTATCCATTTGATGGCCTCTCAGTGCCTTCTTCCAAGGTTAAACATATATCTGCTCACAAAGCTAGCTGCATAGGATAAGTAAGGTCTTCTTGAGACCATTAAGTACATCAAGCTACCCACAACTTGACTATATCAAAAATTTCTCCATCTACTTCTTGTGTTCTAGGTCACTGTCATTAGGGGAATTAGCTTATGAAAGCTTGAAATGTTGAGCTATAGGCATATTAACAGGTCTTTTTTCATTTAGGTTGAACCTTTTGATTAGCATCTCACAATAGGATGTTTAATTGATGTTTAGGATAGATTAACCAATCTCTAGTAATGTCAATCCCTAGTATCGTCCTTGATTCCCCCAAGTCCTTCATGTCAAACTCTTTACTTAGAAGGCTTTTCACATGAATTAGATCTGTCTTAGAGCTTCCTGCAATGAGCATATCATCACATACAAGATTAAGTATACCTTTCCTTTATAGGTAGTGGAGTTAACAAAAGCACACATGTTATGAGAGCTTCTTTGGAAACCCAAGTTGGTTATATAGTCATTAAATCTTATGTACCAACATCTTGGTGACTGCTTAAGGTCATAAATTGACTTTTTCGATAGGCAGTACAAGTCTTGTTTCCTTTTTACTTCATAACCTTGAGGCTGCTGCATATGAATTCTATTCTAGATGACCATGTAGGAATGTAGTTTTCATATCTAGTTGATCCAATTTCAAGTCATTTTCCACCATTGGTGATAAGAGAAGTCTAATGGTAGTGTGCTTTACAACAAGGGATAATATTTTTGTGTAGTCAATCCCCTGTCTCTGTGTGAAACCATTAGCAACAAGTCTTTCCTTGTATCTAGGTTTTTTATCTTTAGAGATACCCTTCTTTAGCTTAAAGATCCACTTAAAGGCAATTGGTTTGCATCCTTTAGATAGAGGAGCTAGGGTCCAAGTGTTTGACCTTTATAGATTCAATTTCCTCATTCATAACCTCAATCCATTTCCTGACCTCTTAGCCACTCACAACCTCTTCAAAAGTAGTTGGTTCTCGATCATTTGGAGCTACAATGTCATTCAACACAAGATTTATATAGTTTGTGTTAGCATATCCGGTTGGAGGAATAATATTTCTTCTCTGTTTGTCCCTTGCAAGGGAATATTGACTCAGATTAGGTTGACTCTCAACACTTTCAACATGTTATTTGATGTGCCCTTTGTCTCTTCTATATCATTGATAGGATCTTCTGAAGTAGGGGTGTTTCTGGCATTCTCCACCTTAAATCTAGTCATATAGGTTGTTGTCTCTTCCTTTGAACTCTCCCCCTTTTGCATAAACTTTTCACTTTCTCTAAATGTCACATCCCTACTGATTATAAACTTCTTCTCAGTAGGGTGCCAAAGTTTAAAACCCTTCACTCCTTCAACAAACTAATAAACACGTACTTAATGGCTCTAGCCTTGAGTTTCCCCTAACTTTGATGTGCATACCCAACATAACCAAACACCCTGAGGTCATTTAGACTAGAGGGTGTTTGGACCATTTTTCTTTAAGTGTTGGGAAATCAAGGGAGGTGTGAGGACTTCTATTCAGAGTATACAATGAATAGGCAGTTGTTTCAACTCAGAACTTCTCTTCAAGGATCGCATCTAACAAAAGGCACTTAACTCTCTCTATGATAGTCCTGTTTAGTCTTTCAGCTACCCCATTCCGTTGGAGAGTGTGTCTCCTTATCTTGTGCCTTGTAATGCCATGTTCTCTGCAAAAAGAGTTGAAATCCTCTCCACGAAACTTCAAGCCATTTTCAGTTCTAAGATATTTTATTTCTTTTGCTGTCTGATTTTCTATCATTAGTTTCCATTCTTTAAATTTTCCAAAAACTTAGTCCTTAGTTTTAAGAAAATACAACCAGCTTTTCCTTGAAAAATCATCAGTGAAAGACGAAATGTACCTTGAGCCACTTAGGCTTGTAGTTGAAGTTAGCCCCCATAAATTTGAGTGGATATAGTCTAGGATACCCTTAGTTATATGTTGGGCTTTGATGAAGGAATGTCTCTTTGCTTTTCCCAACACACAATGCTCATTGGATGATAGCTTGCTATTGATCTCTTTAGGTAAAATTCCTTGTTTAGATAGGGCTTCAAGGCCTTTAGATCTTATATGAGACAACCTCTTGTGTCATAAGTCTGCCTCTATCAATTCAGAAGTAATTACTGCATTGGCTTCATTTAACAATTCCACTCCTCTAACAATGAATAGATCATTGATCTTTTCTCCCAGTAATCCTACCTTAAAGTCCTTCAAGACTTCTAAACAGTCACCTTTACCCCTGTATTCATGGCCTAGGGAGTCAAGCATACCAGGGAAATTATATTCATTTTAAGATTTGGAACATGCCTCACATTTCTAAGGAGTACCACAGTTACATTTTTTAGTCTTAGTGAAACGGATCTAATCCCAATGATTTGGAAAGCCTTATTGTTTCCTATGTACACTGACTCTCCACTGACTCCTCTATAAGTGTTGAACCAAGGCTTGAAAGGTGTCATGTAGTAGGTGCATCCGGAGTCAAGCACCCAGTCATGTTTTCCCAAAGGATTCACCAAATTAGCTTAGTCTTGAGTAGAAGCAAAGGCATCAAAGTAGATGAAATAACCTGAAATAATAGATGCTTCAAGCTATTTACCTTTGGCATCATTCTTTTTTTTTTTTGGTTCTTTCTTTTTAAAATGAAGTAGTCTTGAATTATATGACCTTTATTCTTGCAGGACTTGCATCTCAATTTCTGTTTAGCTTTCTTATCTTTATTTTGTTGTTGTTTTCCATTTTTTCATTGGTTAGACTAAGGTTTATTTTTAACAAACAAACCTTCTCCACTGGATTGCTCCCTTTTTGAGGATTGTATTTCCATTTATCTGGTTTTAAGGGCTAAAATAATAGTATCAGTTGTGACAAAATCTCTGCCATATTTCAGTGCATGACTTCTCTATAAGCTTCAGGTAGGGAGTTAAGAAGTACAAACGCTTCATTCTCTTCACCAGGTTTTTCCTCAAGACTTTTAAATTCTGTAACAAGTTTCTCGTATTCATCTAAATTGTCTGACAAAGGCTTGGAAGGATCCATCTTCAAGATAAAAAAAACTTTTCCCTTAGATACATTTTATTAGGGAGGTCTTTCTTAACATATAATTCATCAAGTTTTATCTAGATTCTATATGTTGTATGTTCTTCAATAATTTGCCTCAGGACACTGTCACTCAGATTCAAAATGAGTGTTCCATAAGCTATTGAATCCATGTCTTCCTTTTCTTGTGCAGTCATCGTTTCTGGGAGCTTTGATGGATTCAAATGGGCCTTGAGAGCCTTTTGCTGACCAAGCAAGCCTCTGATTTTGTCTTCCACAAGGCAAATTCACCCTTACCATTGAACTTTTCAATCTCCACTTTAGCTACTGCCATCTCGAGTAAGAAACAGAATCTTGAACTTCTAAGATTTACTTTCTTATTGATACAACAACGTTGATACCATTTTTGTTGGCCTTTTATCTCAGAAGGAACACCAACATAGGCCCAAATGTAAATCATGTTGGGTTTATTGTCCTAAAACTCTTAGTTTGTAAACAATAAACTCATTCTATAAATCGAAAAAGTTATTATCAAATATATGAATTGCTTATTTTGT